>NW_016690187.1:2798500-2857951 GCF_001604755.1 Lepidothrix coronata
ATAGGACAGGTATGTGCAAAGAATTTTCTGCTGTCTTATTTCTGTTACATTGATATCCTTATCTGAAGTGAGAATTACCTCATTAGTTCAGAAAACATTCATTTCTTACTAGATTATAAAATCATAGATAATATTTGAAGGTCTTTTGCTTATAGACTTGCCCCATTTGAGTTAGTGTCAGAGCTTTGTAGATGTCAATGAAGCTTGAATTTTACCCATGAGGGCAATGTGTAATATCTATATATATGTATTGTCTACTGGACTTAAATTCTGTTTGTGATCTGCAGTCTCCAAGTTGTTTGACCTGCCCTGCCCACCTGATAGCAGGGAAATACCTTTATTCATTGCAGGCTGGTCCACAGATCTCATCACTTCATCATGAAAGCATTTGTCCTCTCAGGTATGAGAGAGGAGTGTGAAAGCTTTTATTGTCACAGCTGCCCCAAAATGTTGAAGAATCGCATTAGTCAAAGAGAAAAGAAAAAGGCTTTTTAACAGACAATGAAACAAATCAGTTCTTGACAAAGTTTTACTCACTGAACCAAACATAATGCTATTTCTTTTCTTATTTAAAGATTGAAGGTGCTTTTGTTCAAGGCATTGGACTGTACACAATGGAGGAATTAAAGTACTCTCCAGAAGGAGTCCTCTGTACTCGGGGTCCAGATCAGTATAAGATCCCTGCTGTTTGTGATATTCCAGAACAGTTTAGTGTTTCCCTGCTGTCATCTTCCCAAAATCCTTATGCCATCTATGCGTCCAAGGTAAGCAAAACATCACAGAGCCTAATTTTAAATCCCAGAACAAACAGAGAAATTACTCTGGTATAAAACATGTATAAGTTTTCAGTTCTTCTTTAGCATTTCAAACAAGTGTCCAGTAAATTGTTTTATTTATGACATCAGGAAAGCTAATAAGAAAAGACATAATGTGAGATATTGTTGCATCACTTTCATTGGCAAGTAGTGATTTTAGGGTTTTGTTAACAGACCATACACAGAAGCTACAAGCTAAATTTAAAACCATACTTCTAAAATATGGTGATAAACTGAAGGGTTAGAATAAAAATACTAAAGCAATGGATGGAGAAATCATAATGCCAATGAGAGTGTGCAGCTTACTTGTGTGTGCTGTGCAATACAAAATAGAACTGCACGTGTGTATATGAGAGACTGGCTCAAGTCTTCACTTGGTGTAATCATTGTTTCAATTTACACCAGCAAATATTCTGGTCAGGTTCATATAAATAGTAATGGTAAATCAGTATGAAGGTAATTGTGAAAATTTCCATCTGTTCCAAGTATTAGGTTTGCTTTTAGAACACAGTAAAATGAAACAGCACAATAGAAGGAAAAAGCATATTTTACAGCAAGAGTTAATAAAGAACAAAAAGATTATTAAAGAATATTATTAAAGATCCTTCAAAATTATTTAAAGCTGTCTGAATTTGAAAAAAAAATCATCTAGGTGAAGGAGTAACAGTTGATTGGGAGAAAAGCTAGAGAACTGACACTAATATCCTTCTTCAAACAGAATGTTTATGCTTTTCTGTGAACTTATCTCCAGTAATTACCCTTAAAATTCACTGTAAGAAGGGGTAATTCTGTGTTCATGCAGCATATTTGGGGAAAATACTTGGTTCTCTGATTTTAGCCAAGAGATATGTAAGATTCAATTGCAATATCCCAATGCAGTTCAGATTAAAATATTTAATACCAAAGCATTGAGAGGACTATGGAATAAGGGTGGATTTGACCCATCTTTGAGGTAAGAAACAAATGTGAATCTTCTGGCAGAACTGGTGAGAGGATGTCAAGCCCACTGAGATCAGTGGTATTTGTCTGCAGGGAATTACCAAGAGTTCAAGCTTTGTTCCTTAGTTTTAGCTGTACCTGGGTTCGGATGGTTTTAATTTTATCTGCTAGTTATTCTAAATTTAAGTTTAACAATGAGCCAAAAGGATTAAAAAACAATGGCTGACACTTCAAATCAACCTTTTTAGCACACTGGAAGCAGCTACCTTCAGAGGACTTGATGTGATCTAAGCTTGCCTCCTCTAAATCTAAAATAAACCTCCTTACTGAAGGATGAAACAGTTCTTGAATGACTGGTTTTAAACTTTTTAGTTGATTTTCATCTGGCATGTACTCCTCCCATTTGCTCAAAACCTACACCCATATGACTTTTTTTCCTTTTCAGGGAATAGGTGAGGCAGGACTTTTCTTGGGATGCTCTGTGTTCTTCGCTTTGAGAGATGCAGTAACTAATGTGAGGAATGAAAGAGGACTGAAGAAGCCCTTTACACTGAACAGCCCTCTGACTGCTGAACAAATACGGGCAAGCTGTGCTGATGACTTTACTGAGCTGGTAATAGAAGGATGGGGGTAGGGTCTATTTAACTGTTGCTGGGTACAAGTGTATACAAGTGCACCCTCATGATGTCTCCAATTGGTCGTGCTTTGTATACAGCTCCTTGTAACTGAAATGCCTGGTATATTTTTTTTCCTTTGAAATTTACAGAATTTTTACAATTCCCTCTTTCCCTGTAGCCCACTCCTTTCTTCTGTATGTCAAATCCCACAGAAGACTCAATAGCTCATCTTATTGACATGCAGTGGATCAGCCTCCAGGCATCTTCAGTCTCCTTCCAGGTGCTAGCACTCTGGCACTGTCACCTCATTCTGGTACTCCTTGCTATGCCCAGTACTCTTTGGGAGAAAAACAATTAACTCAGAGCTAACAAGAAGATACAGAAGAAGGAAAACGAGGCAACACAGTTCTCATAATACTGATCCTTTAGGGTTTCTGCAACTGTTCACTGTAGTCATGTTCCCACTGCTATTACAATTCCTTTTCTGTGCAATTTTTTATTTAGTGAGGCAAGGTCCTTGTCAGCATATAAATTCATGTTGTGCCCTGAAACTCTGAGGCTCTGCTATGGAAACTCTTGAGCTTTCAGTCACAGGTTACTCCCATGGTATTTCTGTGATTGTGGTGAGGCACTTCTGGCCCCTGCCTCAGTAGGTTTGTGGGCTTACTCTCTTTGCAGGAACTTGCAGGAGGTGAGGTCCACCAGGGCAGGGACCTTCTCCATCTCTGTTTAGCCCTGACCTCAGTTATTACTGACATTCCTTCCAGCCACCCTCTGTAGGTGTCTCCTACATAATACCCTGCTGAGTGACTTGGAAGCACCTGATAAGGGCAATGTTGGGAGTTTTCCAGTCAAGTAAAGTAACTCTTTTCATTTCTTGCTTGTCTCTTAGATGGCAAACAATGAAGCTGCTTCCTCCGCTCTTCAGGCCACATCTGTGTGAATGACAAAGACCGGAATGGAGAACTGATTTACCGCTCCAAGACACACTAACCAACACACAGTTACATATATTTTCTCATTTTCTTATTTTCAGAATAGAATCATCTACCAAAAATACGCACTTTACATCTTCTATCCTTATCTTCATTCTTTCTCCAGTATATTCATTACAGTATTTCACTTAAATGACTGCATTTAGTTGCTAGAAATACATCTTCTGCATTTGAAGTATATGTATTCAACAAGAAAGGTCTGCTGAACAGCACAGCTCAAATGCTGTAGGAAAGGAAAATTAGGATGAAGTATAAAGGTATGCTAGATAACTTACTGCCACTTATTACACCCGGCAACTTCATATGATAAATGATTTTGTAATGGCTTCAGCTAATTTTCTAATTTGGATCTGAATCTTGCAGTGGAGTGTGAGGGCAGAGATCTTTGTCAAGGACTCAGAATTTATTGGATTCAGTCCCTTTTTGATCAGAAGTGATGCTCTGACTTGTAGTAAAGCTTCTTTAGATTCTTTTGGGACAGACATCTTTGTGTCAAAAACACACAAGAAACAAGAGTTATGATTCTCTTTCGCTATGCCAGGCAAGTTGGCCTACATATATAGAACATGAATTTTATTCTGAAAGTTGGCAGAGTCACTTAGTTGTAATTTCCACCAGAAGCTTTCTTTTTCTCATGGGGCAAGCCAAAAGCCTCTGAACTTAATGTAAAAACTGACATGGAGTTCAATGTGCTTTGAATGGGAGACTGGATGAACCTGTCCCTGGAAAGGATTCTTAACCAGTGCTTAATCCTGTACTCAGGAGTGTATTAAGCCATGAAAGTGCAATTAAGAGCTTTCTCCTACTCTTGGCCACTCCTGAAATAAAGCAAATAAAAAAAAAACATAATGAGATCAAAAGATGTTCTGCAAAGATCAAACATCTAATGGTGCTAGCATACAATGGGATTAGACCACACCCGAGCAGTAGCACCTGGAGAAAACAGGAAAATATAAAGTAACACTATATTAAATGGTAACAAAAATTCTGATGTTAATACATTTAAAGTATGTATATATTTGTAACCTTTGGCGAGACCAAGAAGTAACTTTCAAGTTATGAAAGCTCCAGTCACAATATTTAGTTTTCAGCATCAGAATCCACAATATTGAACTCATTGACAACATCAGCCCTTCCTGCTCTTCAAGTGCGAAGACAAGATTTCAGTTCTGAATGTGCACACACACAAATACACAAATCTCCATGGCATTTGCGCTTGATCTGGGATGCTTGATCTGGCTTTGATGTGGGATGCATCCTAGCATAGAGAAAACACTTCACTTTTTTAGTGAGTCTACAAAACTTACCTTAAGTAGCACCAGAAAAATTGCAGCAAGTTCTTCAATAATAAAGCAGAAGTGGGAAAATCAGTAGTTTAGATGTTCACTGTGTGGCTTCAGTGAACCTCTGCATCAGTTATTCCTTGCTAAGCATGAGGATTGCTCTTCCACTTACTCACAGGTCACATTGCTCCAGCACTATGACAACTGCCATTCCTACTGAAAGTAAATGGCTTTAATTTGTTTGACATGTCAGCCTGTAGGCTCTTATTATTTCACTGCCTCTCAATTTTCCACAGTTTTCTCTTCTTGCCCTCTGTCCCTTTTACAAGTTGATGCTGTATCTGTGACAGAAATCAGGTCAGTAGCTTAAAACAGCTTTTGTATTGGCTGTTAAGATATGAAATCTTTATTGCTTCAGTTTGTCTCTCTGTAACCACTATGAGTAGGTGAAATGCAGCTGCTTAAACATAGCTGTCCAGACCATCTTAGATATCATAAGACAGCAGAGGCGTAGGAGAGCACAGGACTGGAAGATATGATATAGCAACTGGAGGTCAAGCAGGTAATAGCAAATCATCTGAAGTGGCACTGAAAGTGTGATTTAGGCAGCTGAAGTGTTATTGGTTTTTACTTCTTTTTCTTCACTTTCTTTGTATTACTTTGGCTTTTATTTATTGTTAGAAGATCAATAAATCGAATTAAATGTGAATGCTGCCGCCACAATTCGTTTTTCTGATTTGAAACAGCTTCTTAGTTTCACTGCATGGGTTTGTCAATGACAGCTCACAACCCCACATATCTATAACAGCCAAAAAATACGTGTAAATTCTGGGATATGCTGAAGCAGGGAGCCTATAGGTCTACTGAACTGGGGGGAAGCTACATTTTCTGTTGTTAACCTATGTGCCTATGCATCAGCACAGGTGCTAGTTAGTTCCAGACAAGTAAAATCTTCCAAAATCATTGCCCGATCCTCACAGGCAATGGCATCTCCCCATCTACAGTGCTGAGGTGTTTGCACTCCAAGGACTCATCGTGTTCTAGACCCACACTTTGTTGTCTGCAGTGCAAATCTTGTCTGCTTGTCTGTATTTCTCAGTCATTATTGACAAAGATTCCTCCCTGCCTCTTTACAAGTGGCACTGTTGTCTAGTTGTCTCAGTAAATTCTATACATGTAACAAATATGAGTTGTTGTTTATTTTGGGTCCAAACATATTAAACTGTTTGCTGGCTTTTAGGTGTTTGAAAAACTGCATGGAAGCTAGAAATATCAGCAGTTAACCATCCTGGCAGATGATACTATAGCTACCCTGGGATATTATGAAAGGAATTTTCTTGGACTATACAGGGAGATAAACAAACAGAAATGTTGGAGCTCCAAAGGCACTGACATACCGGATGGCTGCACATTAATGTGCACTGTAACTGCACAATTACACCCAAACTGGAGATGCTTGAGAAGAACTCTTTCTACTAATTTTCTTCCTAAGAGAAGTGTTTCTTACAATTATTCACCCTCCGCAGTCCCATTCTGTGTGGTGTAAGCTTAAACACCTAATATAAATACTAGGATCTGGTTTGGAGGGCTAGTAGTCTCTAAATAGATATTGTTCTGCCAAAATCAGGTATTTGGTCTGGTTCCTTCTGTTCTCAGGCCTTTGAACTGCATTGTCATACCTACAACACCTGGAATACTACACTGATGCTACAGTTGGCAGGACGCATTAGGGCTTTTGCCTACAGGGACCTGGTGACTGACATGGCTTCAGTGCTTGTGTTGTTGCAGCTCTCAGGCGTAAATTAAGGGCTAAATCACAAAAGCAGCAGCATATCTCTGCTGAGAATAATTTTTTTGCCTTCTGATGGGGAGTGTTAGAAGATCAGGGACTGACTACTTTGTCCTGCAAGCCTACACTGACTCTAAATGAAATGCAGACACCTTAGCTGGAAAATGTGAAAATGGTAAATGAAGCAGAAGACATGCACATACATAAATGGAGACTTTTGAAAGACATATACATAATTCCCCTTTAAAAAGAAAAAGAAGACCGGCTGTAATAAGGTATATAAAGATTAATGACCTTGTTTTTCCTGGACAGGCATACAGAGAAATGGATGCGAATCTAGAACTCCAAATCGGTATTTGGGATTTCTCTCTTTAAGGACATGGCATGTCTTGAGTATGGTCATCTTATAATGGTACCCACAGCAGTAAGGACATAGAGCTGGCATGGCATAGAGATAGCCAGAAGGAAATTTTAAATGTGTGTAGAGTAGTGATGTTGATTTTGTTAAAACTTGGTTGCTCTGAAGACAGAAAATCATGGATAGTTCTGGTCAAGGTAAATGAGAACCACAGCTCCACAGCTTTCCATTTGACACCCCACAGAAATGTGTAATGTTGCTTGTCCTTGGTTCTTGCATCAGACATGCCTATGTATTCTAAATTCACTGCATAATATAAAATAAATAGGCCTGGCACCTGTAGCTCAAACCAAAAGTACCCCCTCACAGTTGTCTCTTAGGTTACAGGGGCTCAGATTCTTCCCAGATTATTTCAAGTCACCAGGGAAGAGCTGGGGTAGGGAGTAGGAGGTGGTGCGTTGGCATCTGACCACGCTTTAATTGCTGAGAAACAATATACATTGCACTGGCTCCTCCCCACTTGCTTATTTGCAGACTGAGCATCAAATTAAACTCTGCAGGACAAAGCAAACTCAGTCGACCTTTAGGACCATAGAGCATTTCATTAATTTCTCTTGATGCATAAAGCTTTATTTTTCAGACTTTGATGCAACAGCATGGCTTGCCCTCAACAATCAGATGAGCTTGTCTTTTTTGTGAATGGCAGGAAGGTAAGTTTTTAAATGCTTTTTCTTTTTTGAACAGCATGGCTTTAATATTTTCTGTTCACATTTGGAAACTGTTATTCTGGAGCAACAGTTTATTCATGGATAATCGTCTCTTGTCTTTGATTTTCCTACTTTATCCCATGGTTTTTACAGAATGTGAGTGACTTTGTATCACCTCTTATAAAACAGATTTTTAGAATTAAAAATAGTTATCTGTTTACTAAAATCTTTTATTAATGTACTCCTAAAGTTGATGTAGTTGAAGTGCCTTTCTAGTAAAAGAATATGCAGATTACTAATATAGTTTCAGAATTTCACTAAAAGAAAAGAGGTAGCTAATTTTTTTCTGTTCTTGATGCCAAATGCTCACATTCCATTTTCTAAGACATTTTGTCGCATTTTCTTACTTAGCAGGTCAAGTGAATGAGAAGTTCTACTAGCAAAAATGTCACCCAAAATACGATATAAAGTAAAAGGAAGGAAATATATTTATTTGTTAAAAAAACCAAACCAGCTAACCAACCTTGCTTTTCTAGAGATATTTTTCAGTTTTTTGGTCAACACTTTTATACTCTAGAGAGATGGTAATGGCTTTAATTTGACCAGGTGAATTAAGGAAAAGTAGTTCAACTTCTTTCTGTCTGTTATGTTTTATCTGTCATTACATGTCAAGACATACTCTGAAACCTTATTTCACTCTGCATTTCTGTATAAATTCCTGAACTAGTCCATGTTGTCTTATACGTGGTAAATTGGAGCATGCTGCTGATATGGCAGAATTGTTGAGAGAAGCCTGAGGTTCATTCTCTGGTCATTCTGCAGCAATGGGTCCTAACATTTTTTTTCAAAGTTGTTTGTGTTTTCTTGTATCCAACAATTTCAAGCACGCTGATGGTACAACGACATTCTCGAGACAAGGATAAAGCAAGGCCTGCATAAGCCCACTCATACATGTTAAACTTAATTAGAATGAAAATATAGTTAGATATGTATCCCTCTTGCTCTTCTTACACTAAGATTTTCCTCTGCTGTTATGCTAATGGGTCTCTGCAAATGAAGGGGTTAATATCAACTTCAAGGAGATAAAATTAGGCAGAATTTTTGCAGGCACAAGTTCATGGCTTTAAAATGAAGGGATTTCTGATTCATGCTGTTAGGAATCAACAAAGGATCTAGGCCAAAGGCACTTTTCCTTCTAGTCTTGTCTCTCCAAGTGCTTACTTAACTTCTCTTCCCTTTCAGTTCTCTGAGCAAGCAATTATTTCACATATTTGACCAACATTGCCTGACCCACTCATTTATTCTGCAGATTATGATCAAGTGACAGCATCCTGTTTCTAAACAAATGCTCCACACTAATCCACAATCACTACATTTAAACATCATAATTAATCCTTGTGAGATGGTTATTTTAGATTCCTCTCTGACCTATAATCTCTTTTTTTCTTTTATTTCACAACATAGGTAATAGAAAGGCAGGCAGATCCTGAAGAATTGCTGCTGTATTATCTAAGAAAGAAGCATATCCTTTTTTTGAACTTTGCCTTTGAGTTCTATAAGTCTGTAAATTAATGCAACTGGGGATTAAGATTGTTTCACTTTTCTTTGGGAACCAGCGTAAACAGAACAATAAGTAGAAATAACAAAATTTGCCTTGCATTTGTTCCCAGCAGAGCAATCCAGTGCTGCATGTGCATTGTGTGTGTTAGTTATATGGGTATAACATTGTAAATTTTGAACTACTTCTGCAGTAAACAATTTATTTAGGCCTCAGTCCTTCAGAGAGTTTTATATAAGCTTATTTTATTATCTTATTACTTTTATTTTGTTATTTGAGGCTCTTCAGGTTGCTAACTGCTGTCAGGGCTCTGTTGACTTCAGTGGCAGCTAAGAAGCTGCCATGTAGCTTCTAAAGTTAAGCAAGTGAAGGGAAATGATGAAAGGAAGTGGTAGATTCCACTGGACTGCAGGGCACTGCAGAAGGAGATTGTGGTTTGAGTGTGGAGCCTTTGTGCTGAGGCACATAATGGAGGGAGTCCTTCCATACAGGGTTTAGGTGTGTGCACTTGGGTATTGTGCTCCATTAAAATCACTGTTTTCCTAGGATGTTCTGGAAGCAGCACTGGAAACATACTGAGATCTGTTGATACGGTTTTGCAAACACGAGATACAGATAATTATGTGCAGTGATTAGGAAAGTACTGTGAGTAAGGCTAATAAGACCTATTGCTGTATTTGCTCAAACCATCCCTTTTACAGGGGAGCACCCTCCAGTTCTGCACATGCAGATAAAACAAGGGAGACTCAGAAGAACATAAAGAAAAAATATCTTTTGAATATGGTAATTTTTTTTCTTTAACAGTCTCCTTTGCAGTCCGTCTTTCAGGTACAAAATATGGCTGTGGAGTAGGAGGCTGTGGTGCCTGCACTGTGATGATATCCACATATGATCCTGTTGCCAAACTGATACAGTATCCTGGTGCTGATATTTGAAAGCAGTAATTTAGTGTTTTGGGAAAACTGACATTCACTGGGAAATTACAGAGTTGAACTCATGATCACACAGTAATAGAGATTTAGATCCTTTCCAATACTTTAAAAAAAAACAAACCAAAACAAAAACTCCAAACCCCCAAGCCTTCTGGGAAAATGATGTTTTAGACTGAGTTCTTTATGATTTGAGATTTCAACAGCCCTTTTGTCATCTGCCTCTCCTAAGTCCTTTGTGCTTATTTGAGGATATGCCACTTTTAATAAATTCTCACTACTTGTTTCACATAATCACTGATAAAATCTCCAAGGACTTTTGCAGTAGACTTATTACATTGTGGTTGTACAGTTTCTCCCACAGCAGAGTTAGTAGTTCTGGGTTGTCTCTCCCTGGCTCTTGAAACTTTGTTCCATTAGAAGTGCTGTGCCTGACTTCCATCACAGCTGGTCCTAGACTTTGGGTTTTAAGAAAACATGTAGGGTTTTTTTTTTCTTTTAACTACACATTGCACTTCTTTAATTAGAAGAGCCTATTACTTAATGCCTAAGTCCCAGCTCTAGGAGCAGGATGCATACTGTCGTGGTCCAAGTGCAGGATTTTTTACGCTTGCATATCCTTCTCCCCATGTCTTTCTAACGTCAGAAGTCAGAGTATTTCTAGATTAGCTGGAGTATATATCCTTTGTTTCATCCTCCATGGACTCATACAACAAAGCTATTTAAAGCCACAGTTCTCCTTCACATATCAAAGTCATCGTCCTGCCAACTCCTGCCTTCTCCCATTATGTTCACTGCATGGTGCTGCTGTCATTACTGTGGAAGGGGTTGGAAGCATAAAAACCCGGATTCATCCAATTCAGGTGAGAGTAAGCTGGACTGTGTAAGGCTACAAGATTATGAGAGTGTCCTGTCCTATGTCTGTAACAAAACTGGGATCTGTGAGAAGGTGCTGTGAGTCTGTGCAATGCAAAGTCTCTGAAGGGGTTCTAAAAACTGAATGGTGTCTGAGCTTTTTAGATGAACAAGTGTTTGAGGAAATTAATACAACAGTTGCTTGGTTGTGATTGGCCCTGTATGGAGCATGGAAGGAGCTCCTCCTAATGTACTCCCATGCAGGGAGCACATCACAATCTCCACAACACAGGACTATCCAAGCATATGGCTGGTAGGATGCCAGCTTTCGGAAGGGGATGGGAAAGGACAAAGAGCATCAGTCAGTTTCATTTAGTCACCAGCGTGGCCTCTGGCCATCTCACTGAGGACAACGGTCTGTGCATATGTGTAGTACGGGATGAATGATTCCAGCTGCCAACCAGACTGGCAGGTATTAAATTAGGCTTATTTGATCTGTGTGCCAGAGATTTCCCTTGGATTAGGTCAGCTCTTTACTTCCTCCACTCTGGCTTGTCCCTGAAAATCACAGTCTGACCACATAGATTTAAGAATGTTTTCTGAACATTCTCTTTTTGTCTCAATATTATTTTCCAAGAGTCACGACTCTGTGACTGGTCTGTGCTGAAGCTCTGGTTGAGGAGGTAGTCTGTATTCTATCCTTCTTGGTTAGAAATACCTAATGTATGATTGATGTCTAAATGGAAAGTCTCGGGCCTTATTCTATTCTCATAATTAGGATCATGAGGGTCTAAACTGGAGCAAGTATTATCCTTTAACTAGGTGATTGCTCTGAGAATTTGGGATAGTGAAAATGCTGCTGCCATCCTACAGCTGGTAGATGACATACCTGAAGATGGCTATTCAGAAAGTCAGTGAAGCCACATCCTGGACTGTTGTTCTGTTTTGTTCTAGGAAAGGCTGGCCAAATGCAATGGCTCCCAGTGTGGCTTCTGCACCCCTGGAATGGTGATGTCCATGTATGCCTTACTGAGAAACCATGCAGAACCTTCCATGGAGCAGATTATTTCTGCTCTGGATGGTAAGTTACAGGCAGTAAATTGTAAAAAGTATAATAAAAGGATACATGTTTGATTGCCAAGGTCATAAGTATGATTTAACTCAAAGAGAAGTAGATGATGGCAGTAGATGGTACTCTGATATAGCCATAATGGCTTAAGGACATCTCAAAATCATCAAAAGATTGTTCACACACAAGGCTTCTAAAGGGATACACAGTGGCATTTTAGCACTGCATAAATATTTCTGAAAATCCCTGCATTTAGAACAGCCTGTTTTTATAGCCCTCCTGCACCAACAGCCTCAATATGGTGCAGTAGGAGTACAGTTTTACAAAGAATATGCTGAAAGAGTAGGTATAATATACTGAAAGAGTATAAGTATTCACTGAGTGATACAACAGTCTTGCTCTTCAAGCAATATTTACTATAATAGGCAAAGCAACTTCAACTCACTTTCAAGTGCCAAGTTTGCTAGCACTCCTATAGCTTCCAAAGTAATTAACCCCTCCCATCAGAAGATTTTGATTTCATAAGCGAAATGCCAGAAATTGCAGTAGAGATTTTATTACTTCTTCTAATTATATATGAAAATCATCGTAGTGATGGATGGCAGTAGATTTTGGATTTGATTGTAAAACCCAAACACTGTAGTGGTACTAGTAATTGTAGAATTTACTTTTGGATACTTTTCATAATTTGATTTTTTTACATGCATTCACATAAAGTAATTAATATTATTTTTAGAAATGGCCTTAAAAATAATAAATTTTAATAATGTAATCACTATTGGAGTAATATTTCTTATTTTTACGTATGTGATTTTGCCCATTTGAGCATAGGGACATAAATTTCAGCATTTTGTATCTGCAGGTTTGATGCCAAATCATTTCCAATTGTGCTGGTGCTTCCGAACATTGTTCTGGTTTCTTATGATTGATTATCATATGGTTTATTTCAGGTAATTTGTGCCGTTGCACAGGATACAGGCCAATTATAGACAGCTACACATCTTTTGCTAGGGTAGGTCAGTGTTTTCAAATGTATTTCTTATTTTGGGATAGTTTTTGGTATCTGAAAAGGCTGAGCCTCTTTGAATTACCTATCTGGAATCTTGCATCATTTGGAAAATCTTTTTTCGGTTGAGCCTTTGGAAAATCTGGCTCTTTTAGTTTGCAAATGTGCCAAGAGCTTACAGCCACCATTGACTTTTGGTTTACATGTACCCTTGCAATGCAGTGGAAAATCCTTCACATCAGTTACAAGGACTTGATCTAAACACCACTGAAGTAATTTTGATTTTTTCCATTTACTTCATGCATACCTGGGTACCCAAAGGGAACTCACTCCTAGGGGTCCTATGGTTTAAGGGGTCTCCTGGAGCAACTTCAAATGGCTGAACAAATCTAATTTGGAATAGGAAGCATCAAAACATTAATTTACAAATAAATCACTAAGCTGCCTCATTGCTTTTATATAATAGAATATGATTTCTTTAGGAGCCAACGTGTTGCCAACTCAGAGGAACTGGACAATGTTGCTTGGATCAGGAGGAACGTGTCTGTTCATCTTCTACAGGGGGTCAGGTAAGTTACAATAGATTTTTTTTCTTTTTAACTCCTGTTTGCGTTGTCAGATTTGTAGGAAGGGGTGGTCTTTAACTATGGCAGCAGCTACTTTTCTAGCTTTGGATATTTAGACCAGACACAACTTCAGGCCATTCCCTGGGGTCTTGTCACTGGTCACCACAGAGAAATCAGTGGCTGCCCCTCCTCTTGCTCTCACGAGGAAGTTGTAACCGCAGTTGTCCCCTCAGGTGCCTCCTCTGCAGGCTGAACAAACCAAGTGACCTCAGCCGCTCCTCAGATGGCTTACTTATTTAGTGACATTTTCCAGTGAGAGTGTGGATCTCAATATTAAACATTTATGTCTGCTTTTTTGTGTGTGAAGAAGAAAACCGTTGGTCAGCGACAGCTTTCTTAAAAAAGCTGACCTTGATGTGAAGTTGAACTCCCATAACAGAAGTTTTGCAGCCATCAGCATGACTTGTTTCTGTGTGCTTGAGACACCAAATCTGAATTCCTGAAGATGAAACAAAACTATTGCTGTTTAGTGTCAGTGTATACTTGTAAAGCCTTTCATAAGCATTACTGTGTTGCTAGTGGCTCCAAGATCTTGAGGGAAGTGTCTCATTCTCCTGTATTGTATTGCAACTGTGTCTCATTCTCCTGTATTGTATTGCAACCGATGTATTGGTATTGCTTCAAAATACACGTTGTTTTATTCTCACTTTACATATGCACATTGTAAAATCACAAGTCACCTCATTTGTGTTTGTCCTGTCAAAGGTTCCGCAATTATTATGTTTAAGGGTACATATGGGAGCTCCAGTATACATAAGGAGGATCCTGCTTCAAAAAGGTCCTCCATTCCCTGTGTGCATCTAAGAACTTGTTGTCTTCTCTTCATCCACCTGTAAGAAGAGGCCATAGTACACTGATCTTGCATCAGAATGAGGATTTTAATTCCTTAGATGAATTTTCTCTGACTGAAAATCTCTAAGAAATCTATAAAGCAAAATGTCTTGGGTGATTGGAAGAAAACTTGTTTTGACAGTGAAAAAACTGTAGAGCTCCAAGGAGTGTGACTGGATGTGCGGACATTTGTGCACCTATGTGTTGCCTCTGCCCCTCTAAGAACTGAAAATTGTTGATGAGCTGCTGCCGAGGTTGTTTGAAGCACAAGTCTAGCAATGGAGTAGTTGCCAATTACAAAACAGCAGTTCCTTTGGATGCCCTCTTATTTGGCTTTCATGATTTGCATTCCTCCTAGTTGCTTTCATCCAAGTCTAGTCCCTAACTATCGTGAGGATCATAGCAGACACAGAATTTTTTTTTGCCATTTCATCAATGGCGTCAATCAGTAGACTAAGTCATCCAGAGCCAGATCTTATAGTTACCAAGGCCACAATCTGTTCAGAGGTAATGACTGATTGGGGAAGGAATAAGAGACTTCATACTACGATATATCAATTTTTTTTCCCCTTTCAATATACTTGAGACCTGTTGCTCTCTGGTTTGACAGGATTTTTGATTCCACAAATAAATCAGTGAGGCAGAAAATACAAACCAGTTCTGCTAGCATAGCACATTCAGTCTTCTTTTATGTAAGCTTCTGAAAGCTCAGAAGATGGATAGCCTCACCAGAGGCCTCTGCAGAAAAAAGACAGCTGTGAACAAGTAGAAAAAGCTAATTTTTATGGTGCACTGTTAACATTCGGTTCTTGAAGTGCTTATGCAAGGCTGAAGAGGAGTTTTGCATAAGGCTCTCCTAAAGCAGAAAACAATTCTTTCTGATCAGATGGACATTATTTGTTGTCATGTCAAGCTCTGTCAGAAAGCTCCTTAAGAGACACAGTTATGAACAGAACATAACTATACCATCCAGCCCTGCACCTTCCCACAGCACACATTGCACCCAGTGTGGTGCAATACATTTGCTATGACCAGTTTCAGGAAATACTGCAAGATTTTTCTTGAAGCTTGATGTATTTCAAGCAAAGGCTTGAGAGGGATTGGTATGATAGTCTGTCTCTTGAGTAGTCCATCTTTTGAGTAGTCTGTGAATAAACTAAAGATTAGAAATTAGTTAGGGGATCTTGAATTTTTGAACACAACCTATAAAGTGTCAAAACTGTCTCACAGTAGGAAAGAATCTCATCTGTTGACAAAGACTTGCAACTTAGTCTGAATATGTGCATTCTGCTCTCTCTCTCTTCCCCCCCCCCCAATTTATTTGCAGATCCTTTCAGGTCTTTGCAATCCAGAACAATTCCTGCCCATGGATCCAACACAGGAATTTATATTTCCTCCTGAACTAATGGTAGGCCTTACTGACTTCTGTTATCTTGCAAGCATGACTGAGTTCCTACAGAAGTTGAAAACCTTATGTTTTTGTGAAACTGAAACATCTATCCTCAGACAAATAGAAAATACTAGTTTTAGTCACAAATAATGAGGCATTTCAATGTGGACAATCCGCATGTTGTCATTATTACAAATAGATCATATTTAAAAAGCAAATTGTTTGCCTCTGCAGAACCAACATTTCCCAAAAGAGCTCCTTACTCATGACCGTTATTTTGGACCAGTTGGCTTTTTTGTGGAATACAGTATTTACTTTGAAAGATCCCAAATGCACTTTCCATCTTTTCTGTTTTGTATTCTCTGTTGGATTCAAGTCATTGTTTGCTTCCAGCTGGTAAACAGACCCTAGCAATCTGAGACTGGACTTACAGGCAGGTCCACAGGAAAGGCAAATGACTTGAAGAGGAAAAAAAGAGGGTTTATTGCAGTAGTTATTGGAAACTCACAGATGGAAACTTAAAAAGAGGAGGAGGAGAAAAGTGCCCATAATCTGCAGACAGAGGCAAGAGAAGAGATCTGTGAAAATAGCAGGGCAGGGTTTACCCAAATCAAACTGAGCAGAATCCAAGCAGGCAGCTCCAGGCGGTTTTTTAATCCTCGCTCATGTTTCAGCAGCTTCTTATGAAATTCCTTGCGTGCACTCCTTTTGCAATTCGTGGGCAGTTCTCGCTGATACCCTAGTTCTTGCTCTACCACCCTAGAGGCACAAAAGTTCATTTGAGTTCTGAAAATACATGGTACAGTTCTCTGGTTTGTCACTGTACTACAAAATGCTGTTCACTGCGTGGTAGTTGGTTTTGTAAACATTTGTCATAGAGTGCATCTTTATTATTTAATGATTGTCTCTCAGTGCAGAACATGCTCAGTAAGCCATAAGCTCCTTTATGAAACCATGAAGTGGAAAGTAGATTTGCTTTTCTGCTATTGACCTGTCTTGGAGAGACTCATGCTTTAAAAGTGCAAGTATTAAGTGAATATTTTGCAAATTTTATACTTGGATTAAAGATCTTGGCTAAAGTGCTGCTGGCTGAAAAAGCTAGTCAGCCAGAAAGGAGGTGCCATCATCTGCTCTACGTGTTCAGACTGAGCTGCCAGGAGGACGGAACTGCTTCTCCAGGCTACATGAGGTGCCCATGCCAGTAGGATTATGATTGCTTCCACAGACACATAGCTCCTTTTTTGTATTTCAGATATGTCTTTTACCTAGAAGGCCAGTCCATAGCTGGAACTGTTTTCTGGCTAGTCCACTGGTCTGTTTGTTACTGCATTGTCTGCAAAGACAGGTGTTTCGCAGGGATTGCTTTTGCATATTTTGAAATTATGATTCCACATGGCACTTGTCAAATATGAAAAGAACATGTATGATATTGTCAGGGTGGAAAAAAAAATTATATAGTTTTGTAAGACAGGAGGTGCTGGAAAACCACTTTATTTAACAAAAATGTAAATTCTGATCAACTATCCCAAGGAGACAATATCTCTGAAAAGACTAGTCCTTGCAGACAAATGGGAAAGTAGGTATTTTTATTTCTAAAAGCATTTTACCTATTATAGAAACTAGTTTGGATCTAGTATAGTAGATACATGACTCTCAGCAAATGGGGATGTAGTGATCTTCCCTGACTAAGAGAATACATCTTGTTTCTGTCACATGTGCAGTGAGATTTTGGCATCCCTATTTCCCACTAAGTCCAGTCACATTGCTTTATTGTTTACATCATATACAATGGGAGTCTTTCAGAATCATCAGAGCAGGAGAAAGAAACATGAGACTAATCTCCTACTATTCATTTAGTGTGTCTCTTACCAAGTCATTTAGTTCATTCTCATCTCAGTTTCTTCAGCAATAATGTAGTTAGGATAAAAGCTCAGCACTGTTCAGCACAACAGGAACCTCAGATGAAAAACCCCATTAGTGTCTCACTGTCTATCATAACACAGTGTCCTACTGAGCAATATGCTCATTTATATTTTTATTGGCACTAGTCAAATTTACAAAGTCTTTGTCATTTCTACCACAGAGAATGGCTCAAGAGCAGCAAAGAACAACTCTGATTTTTCATGGCAAAAGAACAACATGGATTTCTCCTCCTAGCCTGAAGAAGCTTCTGAAGCTGAAAGCCAAGTATCCAAAGGCACCTTTGGTTGTGGGGAACACTACTGTGGGTATGGAAGGACAAAAGATCTTCTGACACAGGGACTACATTGTGCAGTAGGCACATAATCCTGCATTTTCTCTTCCAGGGATCCTAAATGCATTTTGTCACCACAAGGATTGTGCTTCAATATTTAGGCCAATGTAATTTCCCATGACTTTTTTGCAGCAAATCAATAACTAAATTAGGACTAGTACCAGCTGTCACCCAAGTCCAGAATCTGTGCTGCCTAACTTTCCTCAGTAACCTCGGTCTCAGAGACACAATTTGTGAAGGACTCGTGCTGATGAGAGGCAAACATTTCACATCCCATTTAACATCGAGCATCACAAAATAAATAATGCCCAGAAAAGGGCATGATATCCAGGCATTGGCTAAATTCTGCATATTATGGATGGCAGGGTTTTGTTTTTAGAAATTGTTAGTATACTTTTTTTGAGGGAGTATCCATCAGGATGAATTTGGTAAGAATATTTCCTTCATTGTTGAGACAACAAAGGCCCAGATCTAAAGAGAATCCTTTAGATCTTTTATATATCTGTACATTGCCTAGTATGGCAATGGGCATGGCATTTGTTTAGTAATATACTCCCATGATGCAGTACTTGGCAAGATGGCAAATCTCTTAAATTAAAAACTTCAAGTCTCTTTACATCAAAGGAAAGCTCTTTATTGTCATCAGAAAGACATTGCACAAGAAGAGAACAAGGGAAGCAGAAAAATTATATAGCTCACATAAAAAGGTGGAGTGAATAGCTAGAAACATGATGAAGCATGTGTGGAATTGTGTATAGCTTTCAGGTGAGAGGTGAAATCTGAGTTTGATATGGGAAAGGACCAGAAACCAGTTCAGAGGAGCAAGGAACAGGAGCCAGAAAAGACAATATTAGACTTTGAACTTCAGATGGGCCTGGTAAAAGCAGTAAAATGTGATACTCAAGATATTGCATAACAAAACCTATAAGACACTGAAACTACTTAGTTACAGTGGTTTTGAACTTTTCAGTCTCCATGTTCAGGAATATGGTTAATTCTTTAAACACATCTCTAATCATACTATCATACTTCGCCTTTCAGGACTCAAAAGAAATCACAGTGGTGCCTATCATCCAATCATTCTCCATCCTGTTAGGATTTCAGAAATGCTTGTTGTGAGTAGCACAAGTGATGGTAAGTTTCCAAGTTATCTCTACTGTGTTACAAATGATGGCAACTAAATTAACTTGGGTCTTGCACCTGAAGCAGCAAGAACCATCGAATCTCATTGGTCTGGAGCTTTCTTTTAAGTTTTTTGTCTCATTTCACTGAGCCTTTTGAACCAATATGTCAGCTCACCTATGGTCTTGAAATGATGGATTGATTGTGATAGATAATTTATTAAACTGTTCTGTGGATATATATTTGTTCAAATCTCAAATTTCTGCAGACAGCAAGCATAGGGGAAGGCCCTAAGTCAGCCTTATTTTTGTTTTCAACTGGTCAAGAGCCTTTCTATCACAACTATATATCTAACAAAGTCCACAAAGTATTGATTAGGCTAGGGCTTGATTTTCAACACAAAATATTCAAACATATATTTCCAATCTGAAATACTATAGGATTTTCTTTGGAGTGGCTGGGCTACTTCAGTGTTCGCTGAAGTCCATGGTGGTGGCTTCTCTGATACTACTGGGAGTGTGATAGAGTGTTTGCAGCTCAGTCCTGGAAGACTCCGACAATTTGGCGATCCTTCCTCCTGAATCAACTGTTATTCGTGTCTTTGGGGATACACAGCACAAAAAAGGGATGTGCACTACTGTGTGAAAATATTCAATGTACATTTTTCACGCATGTCTTTATAGTGGGACCTATTGCTGAATAAGCAAGTAGTACTTGCATTTCTTATTGCATGTAATATAAAATCCACCTTCCTATCATTTCTCTTTGTCATCCTGCTGCCAAAAGCTGTATACAGAAGCAATTCTTTAGAGGCCATATCAGCTATATATTGCATTTATTCTGTGGCAAGATGATTTCACTGTTTAAACTCATTTGATTTCAGGGCTAGTAATAGGAGCTGCCTGCTGCTTGGCCCAGCTCAGAGACATCCTAATGAAGGCAGTCACAGAACTTCCAGCAGAGAAAACAAAAACATACCGAGCTCTCTTGCAGCACCTGAGAACTCTAGCTGGAGAACAGATCAGGAGCATGGCGGTATGTGTACAGCAGTGACAGTAAATAAGACATCACCACAGACATGTCTGTGTGAATGTCAATTATGAGGCTGGGATCGTGCTTTATAAGGCTAAAACGTTACTACTATCACAAATGTTGTGTGAAATAACTAGGAGTCCTAGGCTAGTTAGTGAGGGCAAATATCCAGAGAACTATGACAAGAGAAACTCTGCTATTCCTGCTCAGTGGATGAGCAGAGAACTGGAGGAGACTGGGAAAAGAAGAAAAGGGACATTCTCTGGTAAGGTGCTGTACAGTGCAGCCAATCATGCTTTAAGTTGACTATCAACACATAGCTGTTTACCCATCATGTATTAGGCATCTCTGATCTTGTCCCTAATTTTCCTTTAAAATCCTCTTACTGCAATACCCTGTATTTCTTCCTTTAAGGAAGAAAATTCAAGGGAATGGCCATGCCTTTGGCCGGCAAAAAAGTGAACCTGGTCTCTGTCAACAGAGACAATATGAGAAAGGGCTTTTGAAGGGAGCAATAGATTAAATTACATTAAAATGTACAAAAGTAGAACTTTGTTTAAAATTGAACAAAACAAATATAAGTTCTTCCATCAGGTCTTTTAATGAAATAAAATGGGGTTATGATACAGATCCCTGTTACAAGGGAAGGGCAAGCCTAAAAATAACCTCATTTTTCGTTAAAGTCTTTAGGAGGACACATTGTAAGCAGAGGATCATCCTGGGACTTGAATCCAATCTTATCAGTTGGCAAATCTGTCCTCAACTTGGCATCAGAAGGTAAGCTTTGAGCCCCCTGCCAGATACCTTTGTGGGATAGGCAGAACATTGCAACAAAGAATATGTCTACAGGTAACAGTTTTCAAATTAAATACTACTGTGCATCTCCTAAATGAATTAGAATGGTATATTCAGGAGAATGGAGAACATTATCCTGGTATTTGCTTGTCATTATAACTTGCAAAAAGTATCTGCCAGTAGAAAACACTGTCTTTCTGTTTCACAAGACAAAAGGAAGCAGCATCTAACCATCTCATGAATGTAAGGTCAGCACACCTGATGGGTAGAAAGGCCTCCTTTCTACACTGCCTTTGGTTATATTGCTGCATTTATCAGACAGTTTAGCTCTGTCTTGTAACTCCAACACTGTTTGCTTTTATTGCTTATGCCTGTTTCATTTTAAGAGAAACTTTTAGGGCCTAGAAATTTCTCCTGAGGTCACCTGTACTTTTGTGGATATGTATGTGTGTGTATACATGTACACTGTGTTTAAATTGCTACCAGTAATCAAGCTAAAGCTTTGGAAAATCTTGGCAACATTTCTACTGTCTTTGATGTACAGGGCTGATTCCCCATCTCATTGCAGTGCTTGAATAGTTTCTTAAAAGTTACTGTGATTTAATGATTTAATGGTCTAAAGAGCTTTTGAGTAGAAACAGAATAGCTATATTTAAACCTAAATAACTGCTTTTCTGAATATTATTAGCATTTGAAAGACATGTATTTTTCCAGAAAGTATAAAATACTTAGTATTTTATCTGTGATGGAGAACTATAGCATTCATATAGGGAAATATATTGCACCTAATATGTAACTTAGATTAGCCTTTCACTAAAAGGCTAGATCCTGAGTGGTGTAGACAGTTCTAAGGCCATATTGGCCTTAATACATTCTTTTGCACAGATTCAACAAATTTGAATCTGCAATGCAGAAATGTTTCCTTCTTGCTTCACATTCAGTAACAGACTAGAGTTTTCTCCAACAGATGGTAAAAGACAGATTCTTTTAAACGATCGTTTCCTTGCTGGCTGTGAGCATGCAGACATAAATGCCAAGGAGGTCATTGTTTCTGTTCTCATTCCATACTCTATGAAGGTAAGACCCCAGTATTTCAAAAGTTTCATTCAGGTTCCAGGGTAGTTATTAGCATTATATCCACTATTTGCAGTAGGCATTGAAACATGCAGGCTACTACTGCTTTGGAAGTAGCTAAGAAAGTTCTGGCATCCTTCTCTTCCCGTCTCCCATTTCTTCCAGCTGGCCATCATCTTCTGCTTCTTTTGGGTCTCTTACTGCTTTTTCCCCAGTCTTAAATGTGTGCTTCTGCCCCTTCCAGACACAGAAATTTAGGCTGCTTGGATATTTGCAGGAAAAGTGCCATATTGTCACATAGCCTTCAGCGATAAAGGTAATTTCTGACCTCTTCTCACTAATCGGCGATTTACAATGAATAATCCTGCGTTGTCCGTGCAACTACTCAAAAAATAAGGTCCTGACTACTGCGACAGAAGGCGGCAGCGTGTGGCATTAGGGGTTGGGGGCAGAGGAAATGGTGTCCTGGTTAGTGTTCTTAGATATCCCTCTAGTGGATGTGAGGAAAAGTACGGGGCGAGTAGGGGAAGACCTGACTACAAGCTGGTATGTTTTGACTGAAGTCAGTGAGCGACAGACCACAGGAGTCTCTGCCAACCTTGACATCAAAGGGTCAGTCCCCAGAGTAGCTGCCCACTGCAATGCAACCTATTAAACATATGTGGCTTCATGCTGGATGAGGCTTCTGCCCAGGAAAAGTTGGCTGGCCATGGCAGGTTTCCCATGAAAAACAAAAGGATTCCCATGAGCTCAAAGCCTGCAAAAGCACAGTTACGGCTGCATTGGCAGCAGTAGCAGTGCTTCTGCTGCCTAGAAACTATGAACCTTAGTAGTGATTTGAGAAACAAACAGCCTGGAAGAGAAAATTAAGGAGAAATGGGTTATTTCATTCCACAAAGTAAAACAAAAAAGAAATCCCAACCTGCTTTGTCCAATGACAAGTTGTGCCACAAAGCCAAATCTATCACAAAGAGTATTTCAGAGCCTTTCAGAGAGAGACAGTCGCACCTAGGAACAGCAGAGGTGAGGACAACAAAATGAACAAAAGACAATAGCACTGCTGGCAAACTCAGAAGGTTGCTCTGCAGAGCAAGAAAATTATCAGCTGTCACATGAATAATATGAGATTAAGTCTCACCATGGGAAATTAACACCACTTTCTGGGGAGGCTGCTTCTGCCACTCACTTTCATGCTGAATCAACTTTTTGATTAACTCTGCTAACACAATGAAAAGGCACACACAAAGGTTTTTTGCAAGACTTGTCAACAGAATGTGTAGAGGGAAACTTGGCCATCAGTTTTCCCTGTTGTTCCTGTCAGCTGCTGGCTTTTGGGTTTGGGTAGTTTGATATGAACATTGCTTCAGTAAAGCAATGTAAATCCTATTGAGAGGATTTTCCATCTCTGACAAGACTCACTGTTCAACATGTAATCCTGAATTTCACATTTGTCATGAGAGTATCACATACTCATAGCGAAGATCTAACCTGCTAACCCTCACTTTAAAAGTTCTGTGGCTGTCTGATTCTGAAGTTTCTTTCTGGGGCTACAGAAATAGCACTTCATACAGTTTCTTCAATGGACTCATCTATGCCTGATCATGAAAGATAATGCTATTATGTTTTCTTTTAAAATATGTGGCTTTGTCCCCAGAACAAAATATTTCTGACACTAGAAAGCCCAGCTGTTTCTAGTGCTTCCTCTGTAAATGCCATTACTATAGCATAAAATGTAAAATCTCTGAGTGTAAAATCTTCACAAAATCAGGGTCCTTAACACAGTGGGACCTCCATGTCCTGGAGAAGAAACCACTAATTTCTAACCTGGAATTAAACTTAAAGAACATACAGGCCATATATATGAAGTGGCTTATATCAGGACAAGGGTTCTTCTCCAGTACTCTGAAATCATCAAATCACTGATAAAGTCATTAAAATTTTGGCCATGTTTTCTTACATGTAGATAACCTCAAATAATGACCCCTCTTAGTACAACAGTCTAGGATTAGCTTAGTACTTCAAGAAAAATAAAAAGTTTAACTGAAACTTTGGCCAATGGTAACACCTAAAATACAAGAAAAATAGATTTCAGTCATTTCTAACATTGATGGAATTTTTCCTTCCTTTTTTTTTCCCATTAGGATGACTTTATTTCAGCCTTCAGGCAGGCTGAAAGACAGAAAAATGCTTTGTCCATAGTGAATTCTGGAATGCGAGTGCTCTTCCGTCCAGGCACAGACACCATTGTAGATCTGAGTATTTTATTTGGAGGCATTGGCTCGACCACACTCAGTGCAAGAAAGTCCTGTGAGAAGCTTATAGGAAGGTACTGGATATCTTAATGTATTTAACCAAAAGGAAGGAGTCATAGTGTGAAGCGTGGGGTTTGTTTGATGGCACCAGTGGAGATCCCACCATCAGCCTCTCACACTGTATTTGACCTGTCCTTTCTAACAATAGATTATTTCTTGATATAACTTACGCTGATTCACTTATTACTTCACAAAAACTTCACAATATTTTTAGCCACCTGTTACTTATAAAGAGATGTGTGTTCATATTAGTCTGCTTTTTTTACCAGGCAATGGAATGATCAGATGCTGAATGAAGCTTGCAAACTGGTGCTAGAGGAAATTGTTCTCCCTCCATCAGCTTCAGGTGGAAAAGTAGAATATAGGAGAACTCTGCTTGTCAGCTTTCTTTTCAGATTTTACCTGGAAGTGTTACATGGTTTACATCAGATGGTAAGCACTGGAGAAGAATTGCATACCCCCATCAGCATATAGACTGCAGGAAAACTCTGCTTTTTTAAAGATAAAGGGATGTGAGAGGGAAGGGTAAAGGTGCTAGGCCTTACTTCAAAACATGTGAAGGGAAAACTTTTCTTTTAGAAATAAGGGTCTGACAACACTGCTTTGACAGTATCCCTTCTTTTCAGTATCCCTTCAGGTATGCTGAGCTTTCACAGGAGAAGATGAGTGCTTTGGGAATGCTGCAAAGTGGTGTTCCCCAGGGTGTCCAGATCTATCAGGTGATGTGTGTTTGTAGCTAGGACTGCCATAGACCCTCTTTTTTAATGAGTGTTTTGCCCTTCTAACCTTCCATTATTAAGCCTCTACTAATTGTAATGTGTAGCTGCTGAAATGTTTGTCGCTGTGGGAAATCTTTTACATTTTTGTAGATTTCCTGGTCTTTCAAGGTACAGATGCACTCCTGGTTTTCAAGGTGTTGTGCAGATCAGGCTGTCCTGACACAGCTGAAACAGGGAACACAGCTTTCAGCAATGAAAGAGCTCAGCAGAATTTAGTTAAACTGCCTGGTGGGCCTCAGTACAAATAAATGAAATAACCTACTGCAGCATCTCTGTGATTGTTCAAGCCTGAAAGACTTCTTTGCAAAGCTATAGTATAGAAAGGAGAAGTATGAAAAAGTTTGTTCAGTAGAAGATCTCAATTTTAAAAATTTTGAATTTTATCAAGATTTCTCCCCCTTTTTTTTGTTTTGTTGCAAAATTTAAAAACTTTTAAAATCAAACTTTTGCTGCTTCTTATCAGTTTTCTACCGAAAACTTTCAGCATCAGCCAAGAATTTGGTGTTTGTCCTTTGAGAGACTAAGAAATGTTTTACAGAGAACTCTTTACTTGGTAAAAGTCCAAACAAAACATAAATGCTGGAAGATTTTCGTGGTCCCCAGTAATAGTCTGTTTCAAGCTAATGTGAACTAGCAATTCAACAACAGAGAGCACCAAAGATATATTTTAATTAAGTATGTCTGAAATGCTTTCAATTACAGGCTGTCTTTGAAGTAATAGAAGAATAGGGAATTTAAATAGCAAAAAAATGAAATAAACCATTTTTTAGTCTAGTCAACACTATCTAGAATATTAATTTACCTGTCTCTTCAGGAAGATGGACAAGAAGGAATTACAATGATTCCTGAATATAGTCCTGATTTAAGTAAACAGTATCAAATATGATTGTTTGAAGCAGTGGTGATGGCAAAGTGTGTAAGAGTGTGGCTTGCACAAGATGCTACCAGAAGCAGTGTGGACCCAGCAGACAGGCCAGCTATAAGATCCAGATCACTTTAGCTCTCCTTTATCTACTATGGTTCCACTGTGTAAACTAGTCATTTTGTCCCTTTTACCTATCTTTTTCTTGATTTTTTCCACCTCTGTTTATTTAGTGCAATCTTTCCACAGAAGAGGCTGCCATGTACTAGAGACATGAATGGTATCTAATACAGTATGTTTCTCAGACGTCTGCCAGGGCCACCTTGGTGCCAAGATAGCATGATCTAAAAGTCTAATTAGTCCTTTATGATGCATGCATCCCACAAGTATCATCATAAAATTTAGATAGTTCCACATAGTTTTTTTGATCACCAAATATCCTCAGAAAGTGTTTTTAAGTAAAGGCTCCTATAATTACTGGTCTGTCTTGAGGACAACATGTGTTGCAGGATGTTGACCCAGGACAGTCTCCACAAGATCCCGTGGGCCGTCCCATCAGGCACCAGTCTGGAATTAAGCACACCACTGGTGAGGCAGTTTTCATTGATGACATTCGTCCCGTGGATGGAGAACTCTCACTAGCTGTGGTCACCAGCGTTAAAGCCCATGCAAAGATCATGTAAGTAAGAAAAAACTACAAGCACATAAGTATGTTAACAAGTATTTTCTATTTTTATTATCTGATTTGGCCATATTACGAGGTATGTATTACAAATGAGGTAAGAATTTCTTTGCTGTGTGCTTTAAAAAGTGTCAGATATGGAAAGAAGAGTCCACATTATTTCATTCACCCATTGTAGTACAAAAAAAAGTGTAAAAAATATATTCTTATATTTTGTAAGTAGTGGAGCTAGCATTAAAAGAGCTGTTCTATGACATGCACACACAGATGCTCGTGCCTTCCATTTAATTTTTTTCTCAATATGCTAATCAACACATTCCCCTTCTCTGTGTAGAGATCTGTCATGAGAATACTAAGTAGATTATCTTTCTGTCCCAAAGTTCATGGCATTACTTGTACTAGAGTTATTTGTACCACATACTGTACTCATTTATGTGCGTGTTCTTCTTTCCAGATCAATTGATGCATCAGAAGCCCTTCAGGTGCCAGGAGTTGTTGATGTAGTGACAGCAAGAGATGTTCCAGGGAAAAATGGCAAAGATGAGCAAGCATATGCAGAAGATAAGGTATTTCTTGCTTCTGGAGGAGTCTCTGAACATTTTGGTACAGTTATTTATAAAATAGGAAAGTGAGTTTGCAAGTATCATCTTATTGCAATGAAGTGAAAGTAAGTGCAAAATCAATTAATGCAGAACCAGGCAAACTGGGCTGAGCAGAATTACCATTCCCCAGTAAGAGAGAAAGGATAAACTCTCTTAAATAACTTAGGGTTTAAGTGAATAAGCCATGATTCCTTAAGGGCTGATAAATGAGTGATTGTCATGGATTCTGAGAAAGTGTGAAACAGCCATGATATCTGAAGTTTTAAAAAATGAGACAAATAAAATGAGAATTGCCTAGTTGGAACCAATATAAAATTAATTGCTAGATTATACACTAGAATATGGCAAAGGGAGACAGCACTTTTCTTTTTGACAAATATCGACAGAGCTAAGAAATTTATAGGATCTATGCATCCAGCATGACTGTACAGAATGTCCCAGGCCTCAGGCTGTGTCCATCACAAGTGATGCTATTCCATGGTATTTGCAATAGGGCAAGAATAATTCCTAATGTGTTGCTCTTACCTCTCTATTATTGTTCCTCTGAGTTTCCTTCATTTCTTCATACAAACAAGGAAAGCAGTCTGTGCAGAAGGGATTTTACTTGGCCCAGTATCTGGCCACCTCAGGATCAACACAGGGGGAATGTTCATAACTACTGATGTCAGCAGCATTTCTAATGCCAGAAATGTTACAGCAAATGAAAGATTCTAATAGGCTTTTCATCTAATGAAGATAAGTCTGCACTGGGATAGTGTTCTTAGAGAAACAGAATATAAAAATGGCATTTGAGCAGAATCTATTTCCTCAAAACACTTCCTGTACAGAAACTTAACCACTACTATATTTTTTCCTTGGGTAATACATTGGTGTGTTGCAGGTGATTTGTGTTGGTCAGATAATCTGTGCTGTGGTTGCAGAGTCATTGACTCAGGCAAAGTGTGGGGCTGGAAAGGTGAAGATAGTCTACAAAGATCTGGACCCAATTCTGACTATTGAGGTAACTATCTGTCTCCTCTTCCTTGTCTGACAGAGCTCTCTGTCACCTCACTGACTATTTTCTGCCTTGTGCAGAGCTCTGCCAGCCTTTGGCTTTTTCTTTTTTTTGGTATGAGATATGATTTTATTGGTTCTGAATATGAAGTGTAAAAAGTTTATAAATGGCTTCCAAAATTTTGGTTCTAGAAACACATAAAGTCTTACTAGATACATATTCATCCAGTATATTGGAGAGTGATTTTTGTAGATCTAGGTAGAAATTACTAAAGAATATTCAGAAAGTTCTAAGTAAGCAATTCCCAGCAGTAGTACATCAGTATAAAACTAAATTTGAGAACTTATGGTTGCAGAAGTGCTGGTATCACACATCCTACATCCATGTTCTGAAAATTTTCAAGCCTAGCAGGTTTTCAGTAGCAAACAATCTGATTCTGAAATATTTTCAGCAGTTCTGAATGTCATTAACAGACATTTAATCTTTCTAATTTGGGGGAAGAAGAGAATTACATGAACTATGAAAAAAAAAGAAAAAACCCTCTCTAATAGTGGAAAAACTATCCTGCTGCTTCTAATACTTAGCTACAGCCATCTGTCCATCTGAAAAAGGATCATATGAATGATAAAAGTCATCTAACTTTCTGTCTTACAATTAACATGTTTGTTTTATTTCTTGCTGCAGGATGCAATAAAAAATAATTCATACATTACTGAACAAAGGAAAATAGAAAAAGGAGATATTGTGAAAGGATTCAAGTCTGCTGATGAAATAATTGAAGGTAGTTAAAACATTAAGTGCATCAGGCAAAGGAGAAGAGTTAGGCTAGTTCAGAATCTATTTCCAGTTGGTGGATGAATTTAAATTTCTCATCTCTTCTCAAAAAACCTTGCTCTTGTTGTTTTTTTTTCCCTTCACTGGGAATGGAGCTGAAATGTGTCATGTTTTAAATAAAGCTTAGCTAGCACCTGCTAGCTCATGTTGACTAAACTCTACCATTTCCTTGTCTCACTAAAATAAAGTGCCCTAGGACAAACATTACAGTTAAATAAGGCTTTGTTTATTTATGTTAGCTAACTTACCTTATCCCATTTTAAGCTGACTGCTTGATTTAGAGCTAATCCCAGAAACAAGGGAATCGGAGTAAATTGGTCTGGAATACCACTCCTGCAGTCACCAAATTCATTGTCTTTAAATCATAAACACAATCCAGTGGTCCCAGAGCATACTCTGTTCATAAGTATCAGACCTATGTTTAAGAAGTATCAATGAAGAATATTTCACAAGCTCCAGAGTTAGCTCTGGAGTTTAAAAGTCCTTATAATTAGAAGGCTTTTTTTCGCAATACTTAATCTAAATGTGCTTTCCTGCAAACTTTAAACGTTCACCCTCTTAAACAGAGTCTTTGATCTGTAAATCATGTCTGCTAACCTTTAACATTGCCACTGCTCACTTCTCCATGATCTCTAATTTTACTACATCCAACTTCACTATGGTAATATTTCAGATTAGGTTTCACCAATGCCAAGTGGAATCTCTCAGAAATTCTATGTAACATTAGTATCACAGAGCCAGATTAGGTTGTTGTAGTGGTATCAATTGTGGATATACAGCCAAGCTGTGCTCCTCTGTAATCCCTGCTTGGATCTGGTTCAATAGTGCTACCTAAAGTACTGGCACTTGCCCATTCTGAACTTCATGCCGTTGACTTTAGGCTCTTCCTCCAATGTAGAACAATCACTTTGAAATACAAACCTGTCCTTTAAAGGGCTTGCAACCCTTTCCAGTTTGATACTACTTATAGTTTAATCATTAATTATTACAGCAACCATGAGGTAGCATTAGACCCAGAAAAGACTCTTCTATGATTCTACATGCATGAGCTTTGCAGACTGACAGCCAGACCTTTCTGAGTTCAGTTTTCAACCAGTAGTATCCCTGATTTAATGTGGATTGTGCTTCTCAATTTGCTTATAAGAGTAATCAGTGTAAAAAGACAATAAAATTAAGGTGTATGATACCAAGATATCCTTCTCTGAACACTGGCTTGGCCAGTTTTAACACTTCCCCTAAATCTGTGTTTCTAACCTCTGAATGCAGCTCTGAAATTTATTAGTGACCACTTTGTATATGCTTAGACAACTTGTGTCCTGCTCACGTGCTTTTCTGATTGTCCTCTCATGAGGTATATTATCATACCTACCTTCAGCTGTTATCATTCCCTAAATTTCTGCAACCAAGTTTTTCTCTTCACTGAATACTAAGTGCATATGAATTACAGCCTGCTTGATCACAGAAGGGAACATAGCAGACAATCAGCTCCTTTTCCTTTTTCCAACCTCAGTTCTATCTGTACCATGAACTGATTTATCTAAGTTGTTCTTGGAGACCTCCAATCATTATGACTCTGCAGTCTCTCCAGGTAATTTGTTCCAGTGCTTCACCCTTCCTATCATCAAAGCAATTTGTTGTAATTTAAGTACTACTGTGCTTCTTGTTCTCTCTACTGTGAGCATGTAGCACAGACTGTTCCTCTTTGCAGCCACCTTCCATTTGAAGGTTCATTCTTTCTTCACCTCTTTGGGCTGGGCCCACTCAATTCTTACAGTCTTCTCCATGTAGGTTCATGGCCTGTGATGATCTTTTTTCTGCTCTGCTTTTGACTTTTTCCAGCTGTTCCCAAATAAATGTCATGTCACCCCTTAGTGGCTTCAGTTCTGATTCCTACTACTTCTGCATGAACATGTGTTTTAGGAAACGTGTCTCAGGAATAACCGCTAGGGAAATAATGTCACACTCAAGGATGGCATAAAGTTAAGGTTACACAGAGAATTTGCAGAATTAGCTTCTATGGTGTGCTGACAGATTTCCCTCTCTTTAAAGAAAATGGTACAAAGGTGAATGTTGGATAGAAATGGGTAGAAAAAGTGGAAAGAGAATAAAAAAGGAAGAGGAAAGCTATATTTTCCCTCATAGAGTGATTCACAAGAAGACATTATAATCCTGTTATAGTAGAAGAGATGTAACTACCTGAAAATGAAAAAGCATGACATATTGAGTTGATACTGACTGAATAATTTTCTCTTAATAAACAAAAGTCTATAAATAAAAGAGGTGCAAACCTGAGATACAAAAAATAAAAAAATAAATGAATCTATTTTTCTTCTGTGGCAAAACTCTTTTTCTCTGCCTTGTATACATATACATAGTCAAATATAAATTTCCTTGCAGTTCATTTGAGGCTCAGTTTATTTTCCAATAATTATATATGTAACAGGTGAATTGCACATGGGAGGACAGGAACATTTTTACATGGAAACAAACAGTGTACTTGTTATTCCAAGAGTGGAGGATAAAGAAATGGATGTGTATGTGTCAACTCAGCATGCAACAGATGTACAGGTAAAACAAAGTATTAATGAGACTTGTTTCTTACCTTCCTAAATAACCTTAAAGCTGAATTACATGACAGGAGTTGCTTTCAGTCTTCTCTGCTTCTCTTGAAACTCCTCAATGATGTTCCCAATTCAGATTAATTGATCTGAATCTTTTTATGAAAGTAAGTGGCCTGACTACTAATCATAAAGCTGAATGGAACAGTATTGTGCTATTTGTATTATACAAGGCAGTACAGACACAAATGAGCAGTATTACTATGGGATGAACAAAGGGTATCTTGGATGGATAATATGACTGCAATCATATTAAGAAAAGACTAATTCTGTCTTAGATATATTGGCCAAATCCTCCTAAAATCAGTGAGAACCAGTACAATCCTGGACAATCACTTTTTTTGCAGCAATGAGTGTCTTCATCAGAAAGTGTATTTCAAACAAGTTGCATTGCTCATATGAGTAGTTACACTGATGATGATGGGGGTCATAATCACATGTAAATAATGATAAATTAATATGGAAACAATAATGACATATGAATTATGTGAAATTATGTGAAAAAAGTTAACAGGTTCTAGTTGAGATCAGAGTTGGATTGTAGGCCTGTAGAAAACAACAGTTTAAAAAATTGTAATGTTAATTTCTACATGCTTAGTATTAGCTTTTGCAGTTCATCACTGGCTTGCATTTTTCAAGCTTTCCCTGTCAGCCCCACAAATTAAATCTCTACTTACATCTTTCAAAACACTGTCAGAGGAGGTATTTTCAAAATGCAATGTCAGGATTTTAGTTACATTTTCTAGTGTGCACTAAACAATCACTCTGTTCCATTTAGCTTGCTATTCTAGTAGATGCTTTATCTCCAGCTGCAGGTGAATGTGAAGTTCTATATAGGGATTATCATATCTGGCATCAGATAATTAAACTAGTTTTCAGAGCTGTTTTTTGCATTTCTACTGTTCTTTAAAGACTACACTGTGCTTTCATTAGCATGTTTACTTGTTTGAATTTTTTTGTTTATTTGTACCTATAGCAACTCTATTTTTCTGCCCAGGAGTCTTAAACCTGATAGCTTTTAATACATGATTACTCATTGAAAATAGGCATTTTTAAATGTACTTTGGCAGGTAAAATTCTGGATGCTCACTTTTGCAGGAATTAGTGGCTTCGGCTTTAAACCTCCAGTCCAGTAAAGTTATGTGCCATGTGAAACGTGTTGGTGGAGCATTTGGTGGGAAGGTTACTAAACCTTCCCTCTTTGCTGTAATTGCAGCTGTGGCAGCCAACAAGTAAGTTGATTTCACTAAATCAAAGGAGTGATTTAACTAAAATAAATTAAAAATGACAAGACTGAATTAAAAAGAAACTTCAGTCCTGAACCCTACTTGGAGGGTTATCCTGATGACATCGTATTTTTTATCTCTTTAGCAGTAAATCTTGAAAGTAAAGTAAATCTTTAGCAGCTTGAAAATTCTCTGGGCTTTTGACAATGGTATTCACTTACTATCCGAAAGCTAAAACAAAGGCATGGAGGCAGTTTCCCTCTGGGATGATCTGTGCAAATCCCAACCATTTGGGCCTCTGTGAGACATGGTGGTATGAATTTCACTCTAGATATTCAGTGCAAGTGTATTTTATCCTAATACACAGGTATGGTCACATCAGCTGTCTTTTGAGTTCCTTGCCTTTCCATGTCCTGTGCATGCTCAATGGAACTTGCATCCCCCTGTTGAGAAGCTGAAGGGAAAACCACAGAAAAGCTCATTTCCTCTACTTTGTTTCTGTTGCCAAAAAAAAACCCCCAAAAACGCTGAATCAGCCTAAACTCAGGCATAGTAGGTTAATAAGAAACTAAAATATTGAATGGACTGATTTATTGCCACCCACCACTAGGAGTCTGGCCATGTACATGTAATGTCATTTGCAATCTGCATCAATAGGCTGTAATAAAAGTGGATTTTTTTAATGTTCATTTTAGGACTGGGCATCCAGTCCGTTTTGTCCTGGAAAGAAATATGGATATGTTAATCACTGGTGGACGGCACCCTTTCTTTGGAAAATATAAAGTGAGTGAAAGAAGATATTTTGCTCAGTTACTGGGTAATAGTTTCTTCTGAGACAAATCAGCATAATTTCATTGGCTAACAAGACACAGCAAGAAACCAAACTCCTCCTCTTCTGAAATCCTAATCCAGCACCAACCTTCCCCAGTCCTAAAAGTCCCCTGACAGATGCCATGAATCAAAAAAACAGCCATCGTCCTACTCCTACAGGCCATGCAATATCCAGAAAAAGCAGAACCATCCATCCCTTATTTTACTTTAGAATACTGCTAACATCAGACCTACCCCATCCACAGATGACAAATTTGTAAATCAGAATTGAATATGAGCCACTCCTCCAATACAAAGCCAGCCCTGAAAGGTAATGCAAGATTCAACTTTTAGCAAAACTCTTACTTTTGACTTCTAAATCCTTGCATTGTATAGGTAAACAATGCCAGCACTGAAATCAGCTTGGCAACTGGTTGTGGCAGAATCAAAACCCTTCTCTTTGGTGTTGGTGTATGAATTAAACACACTAAAACCCTCTGGGACAGGGTTTATTGTTCAATATGGCTTGGATAAAGAGGGGCTGAGGAGTTGGCTTTCCTAGGGACTCTTGCATGAGTGGCAGAGTTTGGCTGATGACTGTTCCTGGGAGAGACTGCTTATATTTTTAATTTTGCTGAAGATATTGCTCCCAAAGATACTGTTCAATTCTGGTTATGATTAGACTAGGTTTAGAACTGGTTTGGGAGAAGAAAGGAGGAAGGTTTCATTTTTGGTTAAATTTTGTTTTAACCATAAGACAAGGATTGTGACTGACAGATGTCAATAGCACATGTATTTCATATTCTTCTGGGTTCCCATTACCTGTTATCATTTTAAATTTAGGATAAAATATGTTGCTGGGGCAGAACTTTTCAATAAGCCCCCATAGATGGATGATTCATATTCTGTTTTGATGTACTTACAACTTCCCTTTTTTTCCCTAAAATTTGGATAACAGCTACAATTTTTAAGGAGAAGGAATGTTGTTCTTGATCTCTCAAATCCTAAATCTGACCCCAACGCTAACCTTTCCTTTAATTAAATACAATAACAGAAAAACCTGTATTAATTGCTTAACTACATTAAGGAAAAAACACTCTCCCCATCAGTCCCATCTCTTATCCCATCTGTGCAGCTATGCAGGATTTAGCCAGCAATAATGTTCATTATCTATAGTTTTCTTATCCTTAATTGTGGTAGAGCTGCATCAGTTTATATAACTTAACAAGTTGGTCTCTGCTTACTTTGCAGTTTTCTGTGATTGTACCCCTTTAAGTATTATTATATAATGCATTAAAATATAAAACCAGTTATTACCTTTAAAAAAAAGAGTTGAAGAGGAAGGAACCAGAACCAGAATCAAATCAAATTTAGTGGATATTTCTGAACGTGTAATCTGCAAAATATATGCATCACTGGTTCATATTGCTATATTGCCTAGATAGTGAAAGCATTATTACAAAATAAAGCCTTCAGAAAGTAGAATTAGTATAATCATAGTGAATATTTTCTTTAATGTTTTTGTCATCCTATTTCTGGTCTCTGTTCATACTCAACACAGCAGTGAACAAGCTTTTCAGATTCTGTGTGGGTATAGTCAATGTCTATGTGGGAGAACAGCTTTGTGGGCAGCTGAGGTACTCTGATGATTTGTGGGGTTTGTATGTGTTTTGCTCTTTGGTTTGTATATTCAGATCCAAACCAATACCATCCTATAGACAGAAATCTATGCAGGTAATTTTTCCAATTCGGTGGAAACAGTCCCATTGAGTTCTGTAGTGTGAACCTCAGGTGTGATATTTCTTAACTGGTTAGCTTATTTATAAAGGGAAGTTTGAAATACATGAGAGAAAAGACCACTAATGCATCAGTTTCTATATTACAGGTTGGATTCATGAATGATGGTAGAATAATAGCTGCAGATTTTCAGTGCTATATAAATGGTGGCTGTACAAAAGATGAATCTGAGTTGGTAAGACCTTCTTTGCTGATACCAATTACACTGACTGAACTGGTCACAAAATGAAAATAACAGCCCTTTGTTACAGTTTATTTCTCCTAAGAATATTCCTGTTCTTGTTAAGTAAAACTCTCATCTACCTAAAGCAAAAATGCATCTGTGGCCCAGATGTCAATTACAGAGTATCTTTAAGGAGATACAATATTTCCTGTCAGGTCATTCTGGACATAGAAAATTCAGAATTAAAAGTTCTGTGAAGCAAAGAGACACTAAGTTTTATTAGCTAGCCTACTGTCATAAACTCATTCCTTCAATTCCCCAAAACTGAAGGTCTGATTTTTCCCTTAGTAATGCTTCTTTATGCTCTTGAAATTCCTATGAGTTAAACGCAGTTTCTCTGATGTAGACATGGTTTCTTTACTTCCATTGGTGTAAAAATGAGCAGAACAACAAGCCTCCTGAGTAAAGTTAAAACAATTACATATTACTGGTCTCTTGAGTGTCTTTCACAAGTTTTACTGTCTCTATAAAGGAAATGGAACCATCTGAATAACTGTCATCTCTTATTTCAGGTGATTGAGTACGTTGTGTTGAAAGTGGACAATGCATACAATATCCCCAACCTCCGAGTCAGGGGACATGCCTGCAAGACTCACCTGCCTTCTAATACTGCCTTCCGAGGATTTGGGTTTCCCCAAGCAGGTCTGCTTATGGAGACCTGTATTGTGGCTGTGGTGACCCAAACTGGCCTACCACATGAGAAGGTAAAAGAGCTGAGACTGCCAAATAAAACATGAGTTAACAGACAATTCGAAGACTTAGACTTAAGCTCCTTGTGCTTAAGCCACTTTTTGTAGAAAGAGATGTACAACTTTAGTTGGACTGAATGGTACTTCATTCAGCTCCTATGCTTCCATGGAATAATACTTGATATAATACAGATAAGAGTGGAGAAAACTGGCCCAGGATCTGCTCCAAAATATTTGGTGACTGCTGTTAGTATTACCAGCTTCAGTCAAAATAGTATTATCTCTTGTACTGTGTGACCAGTTTTAGATCACCTGGTGTATGTTCAGCTGTCCCCTTGTCTCAACCTCTTAGAACTCGAATTACCAACTTTTCTATCTATCTATCTATCTATCTATCTATCTATCTATCTATCTATCTATCTATCTATCTATCTATCTATCTATCTATCAGCAGTTTAACTAGGTGGCTCTGTCATCCCTGTCTCCCCAGCCTTCAGAGAGAGTGTCTCAACAGTTTTTATTGTTGCCATTTCCTCTCCAGTCTTCAAGAGCTATCCTTTCCTTACATGCTGCTTAACCCAGTGTGAGCTTTTTCTCTTTTATATGTGCCAACCTCTTGTATTTTCAAACTATGGTTTATAAATCATTTTACTTTCCTAGGATGACAACCATCATGTCTTTTCGCTATTTCTTTGAATCTTCTCCCTCTCCCATTTACTTGCTTTCCTTTACCACATTTCAGGAAAGCTTTCAGACACATCTCCAAGGGACAAACAGGTTTTTTAGCTTCTGCTTTCACTGATCTTATTTAAAATTTGAGTTTACCAACCTTCTTTGCATTGAGTAGTCCTTGTAAATAATCCCACTGACACAACTTAAGTTCACAGGCATTTGATGTGAGCAAAAAAATCAGGCCATTTGAGCAGTGATGGATAGGACATTATGTTTAATATAGATAAGTATTAATTATATTATTGCATCATTATATGCCATGTCATTATATTGTATATAATATGCCAATGTATTATAAAGCAACGTTTACTTTCAGCACTGAATTTGCTTGGTGTTTAGGTTAGGGAAACAAACATGTACAAAGGAGTTAACCTAACATCCTTCAAAGAAAAGTTTGATGCAGAGAATCTGTGGAAGTGTTGGGAAGAATGTTTGGACAAATCTGACTACTACAGTCGAAAAGCAATGGTGGAAGAATTTAACACTAAAAATTATTGGAAAAAGAAAGGGATTGCCATCATTCCAATGAAGTTTTCTGTTGGATTTAATGCAACTTATTTTCATCAGGTAACCCTTTCAACACAGTGCTTTTGTGATCTAAGATCTCTACTTTTCTCTCCAAAAATAGAGGAAGTATAATCTCTACAGGCAGAAAGGAAAGAGAAAGGGAAAAGAATTCCAGTATGCTGGACTAGCATAAAATATTATTCCCTTGAGATATACTTTCAGGAAAAGTATCGCTCTATCTGGCCAATGTCTTTACAAATGCTTTATAAATGAGATGGGGCTTTGAGAGACCTGCTCTAGTGAAGTATGTCCCTGACCATGTTAGAGGGGGTTGGGCTAAATGATCTTCCCTTGGCTGAACTAGATGATCTTCCCTTGGCTGAACTAGATGATCTTCCCTTGGGTTGAAGGTCCCTTCTAACCCAAGCAATTCCATGATTCTATGAATATTCACCTCACAGAAATGTGAATTTCTGATTCCCAATGTGACATCTTTATCCAGCATAAAGTTAAGTAACTCACTATAAAAATGTGGTACTTGGAATCTTCCATAACCTAGTCCATAGTAAGAAAAATTATCACTCCTATAGTCCTGATAGTACCATTTATTTTATTTTATTCCAGTTCTGCTACTGGAAATTTTTATGGGTCAAGATAGTGGTATTTCTGGGGAAACTTTTCAGTTCTGACTATTTTTTTCTTTTTAATGCAGGTCTTGAATAAAAAATTCTCTCAAATGAGTCTCAGACTAAATGAACAAACATTGTTCTTTATTTATGAGTGCATAAAAAAGGAAATCCACATAGCCTATAAATTAGTAGTTTATTCCATCCCTTGATTGTTTCTGCACAAGTTTGTAGATGAAAAGCTCAGGGAGAGATCAGTGTATTTTATCCAACAATGTTCTCATGGTAAAGAAACATTGAATCTAGGGAACATAATTCATCTGATACAAAAGGTTAAAAAAAGCATAAATAATAGTTATATTCCCCCAAAACCTTCAAAATAAAGCTCAGGCATTGCACTGAATTTCCAAATATCTGGATTTAAATCTTAGAGATTTATTGTTTAATCTTGCCCCTGTCAGCTAAGACTCTGACAGCAGCAAAATGTCACATGTTTGCAAACACCACAAGCTGACACCACAGAGATCACATGACCATTATTTGTCAATGTAGGATTGGTAACAAATAAAAAGGTGTCCCCAAGGCACTGTATTTCACAACACCTCTCAGGCTCTACCGTTTGCTCTGAGTGTTGGTAGCTCGTTAAATGCCACACTGAAGCATCTCTACAGAATTTCTAGTTCTCTTTCATGTCCACTTATTCCTTTATAGGAGTGGATGGGATCGATTCTATGGGATTCTATGGGATCAATTTCTTTCATCACCATTCCTTGGAAAGTTATTTATTCCCAATTTTACCATTAATTAAAGTTCATTATTTCCATTCCAACCTGCATCTTGCATTTCTCCTGTTTAAGATAGCTACTTATTGGGAGAAGGCTGCACCAAAATACAAGGAGTGAGTCGAGTTCTAAGCCTTTCTCTTGACAGCCTAGCAAAGAGAAGGGAAGAGCTTTTTGCTCCATCAAAATTAGATACTAGGAACATCAGTTTATTATCATCCCCCTTTGGACACATGCAAATCCCTCTGTTTCAAAAAGACAAAAGTACAAGTCAACTACTGTTTGTTCTAAAAGAAAAGTTCTATAGCTGTTCACAGTAGGAGATACCTTACCCTCTGTTGAAAATGCCTTTGATTTCAGGTTCAAATTCTGCTCTGTCCTCCTTTTTCATCCCAGATGAAGAGGGAATAATAGCTGGGGACACATACACATTATAACTAGAGCCAGCATGTTCTTGCTTTACCCAGTTTCACAAGAAAAATGTGGTTTTCCGTTATTTGAACTAATTACTGTGATCCCTGCAGAACTCCTTTGAATAACTACTAGCTCATTTAAAGTCTGTCATGTCTTAGAACAGTGAAATTTGTTATTGTCAGACTGCTGGAGAATTCCCATTCCAGGTGAATAATATACTGATCTTGTAAATTAAATTTGTCTTTGCCTTGTTAGTTTTTTTTATACACCTTTGTTCAGTGAAGTAAGAAAATCACTAAGTTTCTGTGGCTCTTCTTTAGGCTGGAGCTCTTGTCCACATCTATATAGATGGGTCTGTGCTAATCACTCATGGTGGAATTGAACTGGGACAAGGAATTCACACTAAGATGTTACAGGTGAGTTAGTTAGTACCTGAGGGTAAACAAAATGTAAGGAGGATAACTGAGCAAAAAGGATGAATGGCAGTAAGAACTATAATAAGTAAAATCTATAGACATAAGAAAGATGAGTTTAATATTGAGTTGTTGCTTTTGAGTTATTGATGAAGACAAAGCTTCAGAAAAAAAACACAAGCAATAATCAAAGTGACCTTTGAAGATCTAGAAAGGAAAAAAACATCTTTGTGGTAACATCACTGTTATCAGGATAGCTAGGGCACAGAAGGCACATGCAAAAATGACCCCAATGTTTTGTAGCAGAGAGAGTTAAACATGCTGAAAATGTGACTTTGTTGTGTATCCAACATCAATGATAACATCACTTAATTTTTATGCATTTCGGGTGTAAATAGTGCTAAACAAAACTATGTCATTTTGGAGCTAAAATAAAGCCACTTCTTCAAAATGGGCTGCATGAACATCGGAATATTAGAACACGGTAAAAACAATAAGGTGGGAACACAAACAAAGCCATTTCAAATGAGGTAGAAAATAAGATATACAGATAAGGGAGAATGATTCATTGTTTTTTAAATTTGATTAAGTTTTCCATTTCTAACAAAAACCTTATTAGAGAGAGCAATTAGAGGCAAAACATACAGTATTGCATTGTATTGTTTTATCTTCTATTATTTATATAGAACTTATATATAAAATATTTGCTTTACAGAATAATTGTTAAGGAAAACAAGCATTTGACCCTGAATTAGGTAATTTTTCTGTATGTGCAAATATATAGGGAGATGAACGGCACGATGAATTCTTGACTGCATCTCGATTGAGACTGGGTGGCTTTTTGTTTACCCTTATTACAGATTGCCAGTCGTGAACTGAAGATACCACTGTCATATATCCACTTCTGTGAAACAAGCACAACAACTGTACCTAATGGCAAATACACAGCAGGATCAGTTGGAACTGAAATCAATGCAAGAGCAGTGCAGGTTAGACTTGTTACCATTTTTTCATATAATTAGTGATTCTGTTGAATACTAAATGTTCCTCTGGGGATTCAAATTTATTTTTTTGGTTTGGTTTTGGGCACCCTGCAGTTCTTTATTTCGAAATTCCACTTGCTAGTTTACTTTATACGCATAGTTTACAGCAAGGTAAATTACAAAACACTGTTAAAAAGGGTCACTTTTCTCTGCTCTACTGTATCAGATTTACAAATGTGGGTGCTGTTCTTTTTTAGATTGCTGCTAGATGAATTTATGGATCTTCACTTTATTTTGTATTTAAACACAATTTAAAGGAAAATTTAGCATAAGTTATATTTCAGGTACTGTTTTTAATAGTCAGACCCTTAACCTTTTAAATGCTTTGGGACCAATTCCATTTGGGACCAATTCCACTTTCATTTATTTGTAAAATGAATTGTTCCAGCCACTGGTTTTCCCATCTAGTGTATCAAAATAGGAAGAGAGTCAAGTCCTTTATCTTCCTTTTGTTGATGGTTTCAGCAATAGCCTGATACATGAATACTTCAGTTACATTACAGCAGTTGCTAATGCCAGTCTTCACAAAGTGCTGCCTTCTAGCTGGCAGATAGCAGAGTAAAGAAATTGTACATAAATAAACAGAATTACAGCCTTCAGAATGAATTTAACAAACTAATTTCACCAAGAAAGAGCCTGTATTGCTTTGAAATCAGCAGACAGATTTGGGGTTGTGGGTTAGTCACTGGTATCCAACCTTCTTTCTCCCTAGAATGCCTGTCAAATCCTTTGGAAGCGCCTGGAGCCTATTCAAAGAGACAATCCTGATGGCAAATGGGAAGACTGGGTAAATATCTCTCTCTGTTTTGTAGTGTTAAATTATGATAAACCCTTAAGTGTAGAGTGAAAGCTGACATTGTTCTGGAGGGAGAAAAGTGTCTCCCTGCATAAACTAAACTGGAAGTGAGAAAGAGTAAATAGGTGTAAAATGATGTAAAAGCAAGTGGTACAACACAATGTTCTGGTGAATTTGGCCAACTTTAGTGGTTTTGCAATGCCCCCTGCTTCCTAAAGACATGTCCAGGGCACAAGGGAATATAAAGCTTTTACTCAGGGCTCTTTTTTTCTTTAATTTTTTTCAAGTTTCACTTTTTCTTTAAATGTGAGGAAAAGAATTTTTAATTTTCTCTCTTTAATATTGAGTATACTTTTTGCAGATCAGTGAAGCTCACAAGCAAAGCATCAATCTTTCAGCTACTGGCTATTTCAAGTAAGGAAAGACATTAATCTTTTTTAATTTCTCATCATTGGAGGTGCTACTTTGTCAGTAGGTTGTAGGAAGGATAAAACTGGCCCCATTCACCTTTCTTAAGGCCATATCATATGCAGCACACAAACCATTAACAAGTTGCCTTGACCAGAGACTGCAGCGTTTAACAAGGAGTTCTTCTCTTCAACCCATATAGATTTTGGAAGCACTTTATATCCTTGGTTAGCTAGTTTGACAATGCTCAAAGTCTTCTCCAAGGTCAATTACAGTAAGACACAGGAAGCCCACAAGGAATTATGTTCCATGGCCATCATGATTTGCAACCCTCCTATGTGCCCAAATTATTCCACACAATGTATCAGTGGTGCTACACTCCAGATTATCTTTGACTACAGGGATCCTATGAAAACAGTTATCTTAAAGAGTTTATGTTACCAGAGAACCACAGAATGGTTTAGGTTGGAAGGAACCTTAAAGATCATCTAGTTCCAACCCCCTGCCATGGGCAGGGACACTTTCCACTAGTCCAGGTTGCTCTGAGCTCCATCCAACTTGGCTTTGATCACTTCCAGGGATGCAGAGTCCACAGCTCCTCTGGGCAAGCTGCTCCAGTGCCTCACCACCCTCACAGCAGAGAATTTCTTCCTAATATTTAGCCTAAACCTACTCTCCTTCAGTGTAAAGCTATTAACTCATATATCATGATATATGATTCTTTTAGTGATCTCAACAGTGAGGACAAGGATAGGGAGTGGGAGGTATCTTGATCAAATTCATATAATGTTCTTACTTCCTCCAGAGGTTATCATACAAACATGAACTGGGACACACAGAAAGGCCACGCGTTCCCGTATTTTCTCTTTGGAGTTGCATGTTCTGAAGTAGAAATTGACTGTTTGACAGGAGCCCACAAGGTAATGTCAAAAAACACAGTGAACTTGAAGTAGAGTTGGGTGAACTTTCCACTGTCATTACATTCCTATGACATTTTTTTCTCTTGCCTTTTTTTAAATAAGAATAGAGGCATAGCCAGCAGAACAATAAATGGCTATAGTGCCCTTTACAATATCATTTGGTCATCCTTTTCTTGCAATAGAAGCCTGATGTTAACCAGAAAAATAAGAAACACTATGATAACAGCGGAAAATAAGGAAGGTCTAATGTTTGTACCATATGTGATGACTTTTAAATTCAATTAGACCTTCTGAATATCTCCCTGCAGGTTAGACCATATCATTAGTTACAGCCTCCTTTTTAACAGTTACATTTAAAACAGGCGAAGCCACAGTCACATAACATGACCTGTTGCAAAGGGGAGTTAGTGCAGGGAGAGCTCTCAGCAGTGCTATATAGAGACCAATTCAATGTCTTCTGGTTACTGCAGAAGCATATTTGGCTGCAGAAGCTGCCAGATATCCAGTAGCCCATGTGGAGCTAGACTCAAAAATCACTGGAGTCTGTGAACCTCCTCAAACTGTACACCATACTGGGATTTAAGAGAAGCCACTGGACATTGTATAATAACAGTCCATGAGATGTTTTTCCCTGTCCCCTTCCTCTACATAAGGAACTTCTGTTCAAGTGACTGTGCTTCCACACTCACAGCAAAGCACAGGAGATGACTGGACATCACTTCAAGCAATGCAATTTCTGTAGGAAAACAAGCAACAAAGCCATTCTTGAGTTCATGATCATCCTGTTACTTACAGGATGTGTGATGTGTGCATCACATTCCAAGTGTCAGACAACCACCAAAAATGGTTTATCTAAATGAAATCTCCATCTATACAGCCTGTCTCAAGTAGCTTTCATGTTTCAGAATAAATTTGTAATATTTCTGATAACACAGCTTTCATGGATGAGACTGTAGATTATTTAGGATCCCTTTGTTGTGTATTTTAACTATAACTGTGTAACACCTTTTATTTATTTAACAGAATATCAGAACAGACATTGTCATGGATGCCTGTTTCAGCATAAATCCAGCTATAGATATAGGACAGGTATGAATTTCCATAGTTTTGCTTTATATCAAATGTTACTGAAATTTCTATTTGTGCCTACATGATTGTTGTTATTGGTCAATTTAATAACTACCAAAGCCTATGAGACCCTGCCCATTAACATTCAAGGATGTTAGATTGACAGATGGATTTGTTTTTATTTGTAGCTATAAATAATAATAAGTTACCTTTTTTACTTCTTATTCATCCTTTGAGAAGTGATGAGAAAAACAGGTCCAACAGACTCGGGAAATGTCCTACAGGATTAGCACCCTGAATCTCCTTATGACTTTCTTCCTGAACAATTTACTCCACCTCAGAATTACTGACTGAGGGCTAAATCTTAACCAGCTGCAGAGCAGTGTTGACTTCAGCTGTGATGTAATGGAAAAGGCTGTTGAGATGGATCAGATCTTTCTTTAAAGGTCTGTTGTATCCATTGCTGTGCATTATGGATTCAAGTACATGTATCTACAAAAACACTGAATAGTGACAAAAGTGGTGTCACTCACTAGTAGTTTGTAAATGAGAAAGTCGTGGTGAACTCAGACTGTAAACAATATTTGTTGTTTCTTTGCAGAGTCAGAGGAAATGCTCCTAAAAATGACCTACATTTAAAGCCTTTCTTATCCTGCGATTTATCCTATTCCACACTCATCCTCATATATTTGCCCTTCACCTAAAATCTTATGTTCATTTTGCACATTCATGGACTGCCAAATATGTCATATTAAGTTCTTTTTTAGCATTTTAATTCTATGTTCACCTTGCACCAATGTTTACATCAACTACTGACACAGTCCAAGTGTCTACTCAGCAGTTGTTCCTTCCTACATGATGGAAGGAACATGATTTTGGTCTGTTATTTTCTCTTCATATCCAAACTATCACCTGTTTATGTCTGATATATTTATCTCAAAGAAATTTTATTGGCTATCTGCAAATCTTTTAAAGCAAATATTAGATTGAGCAGACTATATATGTCATAGTCCCTAGACAAATATCTCCTCACTGGCGTTGCTGTGGATTTGACTCAATTCTATTTGGCAATTTTGCAAAAGCAAATCAAAGGCAACTGTACTAGTTACAGTGAGATTAGACAGGAATAAGGAAGAATAGAACTTGAGCCAATGAAAATATTTGTCAAAGTCAGATGAGGACAGCCTTGTCCTGTTTGGGTCTTTGTTGACTAATAGAAAGAAAGCCAGTTCATGTGTAATCTTACTAATTAAGTCTGATTGTATATCTGGTTTTATCTTTTAAAATAATTGAATGAAATGTAAAAGTTTACCTTTTTTTCTTTCTTCAGATTGAAGGGGCCTTTATTCAGGGGGTTGGTCTTTATACATTAGAAGACATCTACTTTTCTCCAAAAGGAGAGCAGCTCACTCTTGGCCCAGATACATATAAGATCCCTGCTGTCTGTGACGTTCCTGAGCAGTTCTGTGTCTATTTACTGCCCAATTCACGCAACTCAATTGCCATCTATTCTTCCAAGGTAAACATGCCAAATTTACTGTTTGCAAGCACAGCAGGAGATTCTGCTGCAAAGCCATGACTGTAGTGTATGGTATGCTTTGCATTTATTTTTTTTTTTTGGGGGGGCAGTTTCAGCTATGGAGCAAATTGGACTTAAATGGTAAACACTGGTGTTCTCAATTTTTGGACTAATTTTCTTCCTATGATTTATTAGTATTACAGTAGCACTTAGAAACCCTAATCAAAATTGAAACTTTAATGTAAAAGAACACAAAACTGTTGTGCTAGAAATCAAAAGTGAAAAAGTCCATCCTGAAGAGCTTTAATTGCCTAAAGAGGAGTACGGACGGAAAAAAGGAAATATTGTTATAATTTTTAAAGGCAGAGAAGTGATGAGACAAGAGATTAAGTAACTTTCTAGAATCTCACAGGAAATCTGTGATAGGTATGGGAACAGAGCCCAGTTTTTCTATCAGCCATGGCAGAGCACCATTCTTTCTGTCCTAAGGGTACCTCAACCTCTCAGGAGGCACACAGTACCAGGACTGAGCACTGTTCATAGACTCAAAATAAAAGCAAAAAAAAAGGCACCTCAGAATAAAAGGAGAACTAAAGGTAGGTGTAGACCTCGGGATACTAAAAGACAGGAATGGCCACAAGTCCAGCCATGAATCTAGAGCAGGTATAAGAAAGTGCCATGATTTAACCCCAGCAGGGAGCTAAGCCCCACAGAGCTAGCTGTTCACTCACTTGCCCCCCATGGGATGGGGGAGAGAATCAGAAGGGTAAAAGTGAGAAAACTCACAGCTTGAGATAAAGATAGTTTAAAAGATAAAGCAAAAGCTGCACACACAAGCAAAGTGAGATAAGGAATGGAATTCATTCACTGTTTCCATCAGCAGGAAGACATTAATCGCCAGGAAAGCTGGGCTTCATCACCTGTAATGGTGGCTTGGGAAGACAAACACTAGAACTTTGAATGTCTCCCCCCCTTCTTCTTCCCTCATGTACGCTGAACATGAGGCCATATGGTATATTCCATACCATATTCCATGACTTTGGTCAGTTTGAGACAGCTATCCTGGCTGTGTCCCCTCCCAGTTTCTTGTGCCCCTCAGCCTCCTTGCCTGTGGGGTGGGGTAAGAGGCAGCAAAGACCTTGACTCAGTGTAAGCTCTGCTCAGCAGTAACTAAACATCCCCGTGTATCAGCACTTGTTTTCAGCACAAATCCAAAACACAACCTCATACTGGCTACTGTGAGGAAAGTTAACTCTACCCCAGCCAAAACCAGTACACAAAGGAATTGAAATTTCCAGAAGTAAATCTGCTTCATATTCTTATGGCCTTACATGGCATAAATGAGTAAAAAAACTCTTCCCCATGAAGAAAACAGACAGAGACTAAGGGCATAATTCTTGTCAAAATTAGACAGCACAAACTTTATCCATGCAAGAGGGGCTAAGAGGACAGTGGGGGCGGGCAGTCTTTCTTCCTCTGTTTCATCATGAAGAATTAATTACACTTGGACATAGAAAAGCTAGTCTTTGTGAGAAGGCCAGAGTTATTTCATAGCTTTTTAACATCAGCACTGAAGTCCCAGCAGGAAGTTTTTTTGATACTGTAGCTTTATTGTGAATTTTAAAATTATTTCCACCAGCCAAATTCTGATCCTTGATGGTTTTCTGATTTAAAAGTTCTCAGAGATCCAAGGAAAATTGTTGAATCCAAATATGCTGGACATGATCAAATACTGACCTGCTGTGATTCAGTATATTTCAGATAAATACAGCAGAAATGTGCTGATTTAACTCTCTGCTGGCAGTTCCTAAAGCCAGTCTCTCCAGCTGCCTCTCTCCTCTACCAGGGCATGGGCGAGGCTGGATTATTCTTGGGCAGCTCAGTGTTCTTTGCAATACGAGATGCAGTGGCTGCTACACGGAAAGAAAGAGGATTGTCCCTGGACTTCACACTGAACAGCCCCTTGACTGTTGAGCGGATTCGCATGGCCTGTGGTGATGTCTTTACTGAGATGGTAAGGTTATTTTCCTTCCTTTCCTGAGCTGGCCAACTCCTTAATTCTCCTTCACCTGAATGGGCTGTGCACCTAGATGAATCAGTGAGCCATATCTCTTTTCTTCGACATTTAGCAGAGCTTTGCACTTTATTTTATCAGTGGCACCTTGTTCAGCCATGTTGACAGAGTAACATGAACTGACAATCCAGAACTGAGGAACCTGTGCTGTTTCCTCAGTGGTAATGTTTCAATTTATTTATCTCCTTTAAACTAAAAGCCTTGAAAGTCCTTTTCAGATTATAGTTTGACTTTGTCTTACTGTCACTTTATTTGCATTAGAAAATATGACTATGTCTAAACACAGAGTGCTAGACATGCTCCATCACTTGTTCTTTGCTCCTGGTCTAGACTGATTCCACTTTGAACCACGTAACCCAGTTTCCTTTTTTTCTTCCTGGAAAACAAGGTAGATGGAAATATGGGCTGATGTGCATCCAAGTCTTGTCACAACATGGAGTGAAAACACAGGCTGGGTGAACAGGAACACTCCCAAATAAAACATTTTAGATTTAGATTTACATGTGAGCATCACCACTAACAGAGGCATCCACAGAATCTAGGGGTGCAAATTTAAGATATTCACTGTAATGGGCTAAACTGTCTGGGTCCCCGTTACTTCATATAAGCTCATTTTCTGTGTCGTGATATGAGAAGTATTCCTAGAACTGCTTGAGTGAACACACCCTTGATTTTTATAAAAAAAGCAGAGGCTAGTAATGATCCTTCCCATAATACAATCCATGTCCAAGGCTGGCTTCATGACAGCCCTCCACCTTGACCTTCAGGCCGTGCTATATCGTCTTTGTTTTCTAGAATGAAGAGAGATACTCAGCAGCCACTGAAATGATCAGGCTAAGAAGGACAATGGATTTTAGATACCCCAACCTTCTCTTTTTTTGACAAACATGCAACATGTCTATTTTCTGCCTATCTCAGACACTGTAATTACTTTGTAGGTATAATGCGTAGGTTTGAGAATGGTACAGTTCCCCACTCTTGAAGTGCAATACAGTACCAGCTCTGGCTGGTTTTGACATTCTATTATCTTCTAATATCTTCCCTCTCACAGATGGAACAGGTAATGCACAACTGGTGCACTATGCCCTTTTATTGAAATTTCCCCCACAGTCACTGAAGTTATTTTGATAGCCACCTGTGTGCTTTGCCTCTGCTTTCTTCAAAATGAGGATGGCAAGAAAATGCACCCTCACCCTTGCAGTTCTCTGTGTCTTTCTTTCCACAGTAATGTCTCAATCTGATCTTCCTGTATCTTGCACTTCCCTCACAAGGGGTTGGCAGTAGGACAGAGCAGTAGACTGCTGGACAGTACTTATTTTTGTAGGACTCTGAGGCAGGAGCCGACTTCCCTCCCCATATCTGCCCTAGCCAACAGTGATCACACAAGAGTTTCTTCAGAAAGGTGGGCAAGATGAGAAATATGACATTGTTTTCTGATGAAAGCTTTAGCCACTTCACAGGTTTTCCAGTGCACTCATTCTTTTGGCACTGTAAAAGCAGATATCTGAAATTGCTTAATACATTGTCACTTACCCAAATTTCTGTTTATTTATAAGTTGAAGAGAGAGAGAAAAAAGGGGAATAAAAAATCAAAGTAGTAAAGCACAGGAGCAATTATGAAATAGATAAACAGCACGGGTTTACCAGTCATTCTCCCCTCAGTGCATATCCAGTCAGAAAGCAAACTAAACAAACACTTCAGGAGCCTGGAAAATAGGAAACATCCGATCAAACTGTGACAAGGTCCATTAATTAAAACTTTAAACTTAAAAAGCCTCACGTAGCTGAATTTGAACAACTCTATTGTACCCTAGACTGAAAATTTCTCTATGAAGAGAGACACGGTTTGGGTCAGGCAGACCTGCAGGCCCCACTCTTCCAGTGGCAGCCAGCTAGAGACTCCCTGACCTCAACCTCCCTGGAGGCTGGGGCTGTGAATTCCACATCCATCCACTTCTGCTTCCTCCTGTGCAGGATATCCAGCAAAGTGTTTCACAGTGATAGAACTCATATTCATAGAAGTTATAACCAGGATTAAGAACCTTTGTGGGCTAAGTGCTGTGCAAACACTTGGGAAAAACTCAGAATTTAAATAATGGGGAAGTTGTTATCCAGTCATCAGGAGGTGATGTTCTGTCTCCAGGAATGCCCTCAGAAATGTAGGATTTCTTTGCAAACATCACGGCCTCCATGATTCAAGCAGTATCATTAAACCATATTGCATAATGGAACCTCGTATGTCAGTTCCTCTAATCTGAGCCTTTCAGGCTGTGAGCTCACCTCTGCTATGGAGACATGAGCTTAATTACCTGTTCAATTACCAGAATGGCACTGTTAACTAGAAGTAAGTTGGTTGATTTTACAACTTTTTATAACACGGGAAAATGGAGTTTTGTGCATGCAATGACATTTACATGGCTGATAAGGAACATGCATTTGTGAATTACAGTAAGTTCTTTTTTCCCCTTATCAAAATTATGTTGTTTTCTTTATATTTTATTTCAGATTCCAAAAGACAAACCTGGAACCTATAAGCCATGGGCCATCGATATAGCCTAGTACTGCTTTCCTAAGTATCAACCAACCATGTGATTCCTTCAGCCACTTACTAATCAAAAGCATTCATGCAAGAAAGAACTGTAATACTTACATGCACACATGCATACATATATATATCACACCATCTTTGCAGAATAAGATATAAGCACCAGTTCCATTGTAAGTCTCTAAGTAAAAGACCTCTCATTAATGTGTTACATGCTACACTGGAATGGTTGGGGAGTTAACTCAAGAACTTCAAAGCATTTGCATGAGATTCTGAAAATATCTGCAGTGAAGAGCAGATCACAAATAGTACCATTTTGTCACTTCTACATCCAGTTTGAGAGTCACAGCTGTTGTTATCTATTTTTTCTGTTCTTCCAACATACGAAAATCCCAAAGATCAAAATTAGACAATGTACAAATTAGTGATGGGCAATGTATCAATATTTCAGTAAAAGAGATATTCTGAAAGTACATACTACCAAATATTTCTAGACACAGATATATTATTACCACTACAGTAACCACAGTAATACACCAGTAAAGCTTCTTTGCTTCCTGGCAGCCTACCTCAAGCCTGCTCCTTACCACCAGATCTCTTTGAACCACTATCAACTTCGACCTCTCCTAGAGCTGGAATATAATCACTGCTATTCACTCACTGCCTCGTCATCACTTGTTCCTCTTCTCCTCTTCCTTACCCACAGTTTTGCTCCTTCTTTCCAGCAAAATGGTGAAGCAGAACATAGCTGATGCTTTCATCTGTAGGTGAGGAGAAGGCACGATGCAAGAGAGGTGTACTGGAGGTAGGAAGGGTTAAAGCAGGACAGGTTCCCAGTACCAGCTTCGAGTGACCATAACACAGGTGAGGTTGCCCCTTGCAGTCAGCAGGCCTGCATAGCAATGTGTAGATGAAAAGGTGGAGGGGAGCAGAGCTGAGGGAAACAGTGACAACAGAAGTTCATCATAGTGTGTCAGCTCACAATTTAACTGAGCTGTGCCAAACAACTCGTACTCTGACAGAGATTGTTTCAGAAAGGAGCTTTTAAAGTGATCTGGTGGCAGCTGTGTGCTCATTTCCCCATGAGGAGAGGAGACTGAAAAGCAAGTGCAAAGGTATTTGAGAGGGAGAAAAGGGAATGGCTGAGCTAAGCCAACATAGTAATATATACAAATCAATATTCGACTTTGATATTTGATAGTTCAAAGCAATCAAATTTACAGTAAGAACACATTTAACAACGTCATTTTGTACCCAGAACACTAGCATAAGAAATAACTCTGGAGATGCTTAATGGGTATTTCATTAGTTCAGATCCTCATTAAATAGACAGAAATTTAGACTATTTTCATTTATTTTAAGGGTGAGGCTTAAATTAACTCAGTATAGAAGAGAGTGCAACCTGCACACACCCTCAAATAAGTCATGTTTAATTTAAATCTGTAGAGATACGACAAGATTTTATTCCTTTACATGTAAATTAATATTGCAAGTAATAAGGAAATTTCTAGCTTATGTGGGTGAAGTTTTCCTGATCATTTCTCTTGGTAAATGGTGAGAAATTACAGCTAATGGGAAAAGCTCAACTGTTAATAGACTTTGCAGTTCTGTAATATCAAAGACTTCAGGAAGCTGACAGCAAGGAACTATTATGTCTTTTTGTTCCTTTCTGTAAAATGCAATTTTAATAATTTCTGATTTATCTTCTTGGCTTTTTACTTAATTGTGATTCAGACAAATCCTCTCAGTTTAGAATGAGTACCAAAGTAATCAGGGTCTTGGGTTTAGAATGAATGGAGAAATATTTGCAAATATTAAGGTGAAAATCCTTCCTCTGAAACTCCCTTAGGGTATTTTTGAATGTAGTATTTTGGGGATTTCATCAGGCTGTTAACTGGAACCTGTAAAAATGTTTCTTGAATAAAAGCAAACTTGTAAGGCTGTCCTGCTATTTCATGACACTGGGATCTATAACCAATATCGTTTCAAGAAAGCACTAGTAACAAAAATGGTGAAATCTGGCTCCTACTGACAATAAGAATGACCCCACTTTCCACTCCTGAAGCACAGTGATGTGTTCCACTTACACACCTGATAACTGGTCATTGCAAGAGCTTTAGTCACAGGAATATTATCCTTTACCCCCGTGGAGATTTGCTGCTGTGTGAGGTCTAGAAGGAAGCTTGTGATCTCTACGTTAGTTTAGTGGTTTGGCCTTTTGGGGAGCAAAGAACTGAGTTGCATCTCCTGTCCTACACCAGCATGGACAGTATGCTGGTTTTGTCTCCAGTTACGTGATGCTGGGCGAGTTTGGCAGCATGTTTTTTAGAAAGTACTTACAGGCCCTTCACTAACACACTGGGTTTGTTTATGCTGTTTGCTAACGGACACACACTGCCCCACAGCCTGAAGGTAGAATGAGACCTGTTATCATGATTGCTAGTGGAAGAACCTGTGTTAACGGCAGTAGAGAAGGTCTGTGCTTCTGGAACTCAAAGACTTTGTTGTGTGTCAGATGTGAGCAGCTTTTAACTGGTAATCCTGTCTGCACAGACTACTATATGTCAAGTGTTTATATGATGATGTTATCGTCAGAATTGGAGGAAAGAGGCGATTATTAAAACTGAACAGCAAATCCAGGATAAAAATAGCACAGCAGACCCGGCATTAATGCCCAGTGCCCCGCAGGACTCGGTGTTCCCCCGGCGCTCCTTATGTGCCTGCACTCTCGTCGGACGCGCTCCCTCCCGGGCCGGGCTCGGCCGCGCAAGCCCCGCGGGTCCCCCCTTGCGGCCGGAGGACGGCCAGGGCAGGGCGGGAGCCCGGACCGATCCCCGCCCTTTTTCCCTCCATGCTCTCCGGCGGGGCGGGGCGGAGCGCGGCCCTTCCCTCTTCCTCTGGCGTCGGTTCCGCTCGCACAGCTCTCTCTCCGCCGCCACCGCTCCTCGCCGCCGCTCTCGCCCGTCTGCGCTCCGGGCCGCTCGGGCGTTTTCTCTCTGCCTTAAAGTCGGTGAGCACACGGGCGCGGGCGGGGGGCGGCCGGCGGGGCCGGCTGGGGCAGCCCGGGCCGCGAGGGCCGCGCTGCGCTGCGCTCGGGTGGAGGCGGGGGGGGATCGGTCCCTCTCCGTCCGCCCCCGCACGGGCACCGGGAGCGCGGCGGCGACAGGGAAGCTCCCGACGGGCTCCGTGCGGCGGGGGCGGGGGGCCAGAGGCGCCGCGGCGGGCCCGGCTCCGCCCCGCGCCGCCCCCGCCCGGAGCCCGGTGCGTGCCGGGAGCCGGCGCCGCCCGCACCGCCCAGCGCCGCGGGGCCGGCGGCCGGGAGCGGCACGGCCCCTTCGCCAGTGCCCTGAGGGGTGTCTCTGTTTCCTTGCAGGGTGTCTTTTATGAATAATCAAAAGCCGCAGAAGCCGACACTATCGGGCCAGCGTTTTAAAACCAGAAAGAGAGGTGAGTTCTTGCGCCGTGCCCGCTGCCAGGACCGGCTGCCGGCGCCGTGCGGTCGGTAAAACATCAGTTTGTGTCCGCAAACAAACCAGTGCCTTTATGCTCTTCTCAAAACTCCCTTAAGTGAGAGCATGCCAAATGCAGAGTCTGGAGGCCGACTCTGGGTGCTGCAGCGTTCTCTGCACTAATCAGACATATTTGGCAGTAAGAGTTGTCGCCGAATTTACTGTGATAAGCTTGGCTTAGGAGATGGTCATTCTGGAACCGTGAGAACTGTGAGAACTGTGTTTAGCCTGAAAGCAGAAGTATCTGATAACCCGGAATTACAGGGGAGCTCCAGCACAGGCTTTTTGCAGGTTGATACATGCATCAAAGGAGCATCTAACGCAATAAGGATTTCAGTCCTAGCCACTGGATAAAAGTTACTTTGTCCCCTTAATGTTATAAGAATACCTAATTTAAAAAAACTGACAGAAAAAACCCACGACAAAATCACACAAACAGACCCACTCCCCAGCGAACATCCAAAAAAAGCCCAAGGTGTGGGATGTGCAAATGCCTGTCTCTGTAGGAGCACAGTTAGTTCCATATGAAGAGTTAATGACTGAAGAGGTGCAATGAATAACTTAGTATTTTGGTGGGGTTTTTTTTAAACCCATAGAGGAAGTGGGTGCAGCTCTTAGAGTTCCTGTTCAATACTGTTTTACTAGGATACCAGCAGTGTTCCAGCTCAGACAGGCAGCTTTAAGGATTCTGCACGTACAGAAGTATGCTTTGATTTACAGAACCTGTTTTAATGTCAAAGCCCCTTGAGAAACTCTTGAGTGAGAGAGTTCAATCTAGTCTGTCCAGCAGAGGAAATGCTAGTGGCCTGGCTTTTAGTCTCTTTTTAACCACAGTTTGTTTTCAAGCAACTGCTGGAACAATGAGCTTTGTGGATTTGTCCTGGAAGATCCAGTATTTCCAGACTTCCACCCAGCTGTTACCAGTGTGTGGGTACTTACATGGACACCAGGACACCAGTATGCCAGCTAGGTTGCTAACCCACCAGAAGTGGCTAAGCCATTGTAGACAGCACTCAAAATAAGATGTGCAGCTGAGTTCTGTATCTTTGAAAGCTTCTCATCGCATGGTTTGCGTAATCTAAGGACAAATAGAGATGAGCAAAATTAAAGACTGCTTCTGTTTAAGGTTTTCTGTTAGTTACATGGATGGATTTGTTGCATTTTGAACTACTACCTGTAGTGAAAATAAGGCAATGATCAGTGGATGTATCTCAGATATGAAGAAGTATGTGTTCTGCTTTAACAACAACAAAGGATGCTAAATAGACATGCAATTATAGCCCATTAAGTTAGCTCATATGTCTACATTTCCCCCAGGCACCTGAGGAAAAGCAATTACTTCAGACTCATTTAATTCCACATTAAAAGGAGGGAAGGATCTTCGTAGCTGAAAAGTGAACACTGTCAAATGACTCTAACTTCAGCTTGTCAGTCAGAGTATTTCTTCCAAAACAGTGAGAGGCCCAAAGAGCTGAAATGAAACATAGTAATGGAGTCAAATGTACAAAACCATGGGGGCATGTATTAAGAATTGCCTTCCAGCATGAGCTAAGTTGCCTGTTTTGGAGGAAAGAGTGATCTGACACGTCCATGGAGGTATAAGAATCAAACTGAGAAGTCAGGTAAGCTTTATCAGAGTCAAGCAATGATCATTGTGAACAACTGTTCTGAAAATATGGTAAGAATTCAATTAGAAGTAACTAAGCAATGTTCTAGCTTTTGGTATCCTCTCTCCCAGCCTTGACTGAACATGGGAGTGAAAGCAGCAAGACTCCTCACTGCTGTATTGGCCACTGAAATTCATTTCAGGCTATGCTATTAAGTCACTATTTGTGCTACTTAATACAGTTGTCTAGTTTGTCAGTGCAAATTTGGTTTAGTTGTTTTTTGTTTTTTTAATAAGACTGAAATAACAAAAAACAGTGTACAGAAATTTTATTTCAACACTTCTTCTTTACAGATGAAAAAGAGAGGTTTGACCCTACTCAGTTCCAGGACTGTATTATTCAAGGTTTAAGTGAAACTGGCACTGACTTGGAGGCAGTAGCAAAGTTTCTTGATGCTTCTGGTGCAAAACTTGACTATCGCCGCTATGCAGAAACACTTTTTGACATCCTGGTGGCTGGTGGAATGCTGGGTAAGTCCTTTTGATGTGGCTCTGTCAGCTTCATTCACGTGACTCTGCAAAAGCTCAGTTTTCCTTCAGTGTAAAAACTCTGCTAAAGAGCCTGTTCAGTGTGTGGAACAGGGTTTAAGTTATCTGTGGTAAACTATATGACCGTCTTGGTGACTAAGTAATTGCTGTAGAAATGCTCTGTATACCCTCCTGCAGTTTTACTTGAGTCTGTTTGCGTTCTTCAAAGTGTAGATTGTACAAATTTGGCTTAAAAAAAGATACTGGATTATTTGGCATTTTTTGTTGGTTGATTGTGTGTTTAGTTGGTTTTTGTTGGTTTGTTTTTTGGGGTTTTTTTACCAGGTGTAGGTCTTGACTCTTTAGTCAAGTTCATTTCTGATGGTGTGAGGTGGATGAATGCTTGTTTCAGGTGTGTGCTCTGTGGTCACAAGACCAGTGGAGTTGCCCTGAATGATTCTGACATTATCCTGTGCTTTGTGCATCCTGCCCTCTTATTTTGGAAAGGAAACTTGTTTACAGAAGAATCTGAAGTGCTCTTAGAAATGCTATTACAAATCATTTATTGTTGACAGTGGGTTATGGGCTCTAGCAGACATCACGGAGTGAGAAATGAGAGGGTGGTTGAGTCAGCAGAAAACACAGGGAACTGAGGAAGTGAAATGTGATGACAAAAAGTCTTATAAACTCGTGTACATGTGTGTAAAGAGCAAAGAGGAACAGCTGCTCACCTAACAGGTTGTAATTGTTATGATATGTGGGTTTACATTTAAGAGTCTTAACCAGTGCATATTGTGTTAGGAAGTGTTTCTTCTAGGAATAAGGCTGAGAGGGAAGGGAAGAAGGCATTGCTGCGTTACTGGTAATATGGGGTCCTTTACTCAAGTCCCTCTCTAACACATAGCTAAGTAGACTGGCTTTGATCTTCAGTCAGATGAGGCCAGAATAAAAACTGACATCCTGTTGCCTTACCACCTTTTAATATTACTGTTAATACTCATCTCTGTTTTTAAAGCCATGTATCTGGCTAATAACATAAGGATCTCCATTGTATGTAGGATGGCATAGAAACCCATGATGAGGTGTTCTGGCAGTGAAGCTGGTGACCTGAATGCACTTTCATTAGTGAAGCAGCCTAAAAAAACCTCAAGTTTCAAACTCATCTCTGAGGCACTGAATTTTGAACATGCATCTTTACATGTTTCAATCTCCTATTGTGACTTACTGTGCCATGTAAAAGGCACTTACAAAGCACTGTTGCTGCAGACACTAGAGACACTTGCTATGATTAAGCAGTTTCAGTGGTTCCCTTTAAGAGAAGAGACGCTTACATGGCCATGTTAACTTAGTCACATGTAAACAAGATGTTTTGCCAGTCCACTTAGCAGTAGGGGGCCAGAATATTTAAATATTCAAATCTGAGGTACTGATTTTAAAGTTCCACTGCAGCAGTGGAACAGATGGAAATGTAGGGATATCTTCAGTGGCCAGGTCATTCAACATCACGAAAGGACAATGTGTTGCATGTTTTGGGAACTGGAGTTCTTACTGTGGAGACTACTCAGTACTCTCCCTGGGCAGTAACACTACTAATGCTGAAATCCTCCTCCAGCCCCAGGTGGTACCTTGGCAGATGACATGACACGCACAAACGTCTGTGTATTTGCAGCACAGGAAGACCTAGAAACCATGCAAGCATTTGCTCAGGTTAGTTCTGAAATGAGTACAATTTAACTTAAAACTGTTTAGTGGTCAAAAATGAAATGTTTGTGTAGTTGAAGGTTTGGGTAAGAATAATATGTGGCTTTAAGAAGCATACTGGAAGTGGTAAGAGTAGCAGTGTTCTAAAAGTTCTCTGTAGAGTTCAGACCCACTTTACTGAACTTGGTTTTTTAAAATTGTAATTGAATGATAGTTTAGAGCAAAAAATAATATGATCTGTCTTTTTAGGTTTTTAACAAGCTCATCAGGCGTTACAAGTACCTGGAGAAAGGCTTTGAGGATGAAGTCAAAAAGGTATGGAGTGGGTGTTTATCAGCAGACAAATAAACCTTCAAATTCTGCTAGTTAATCACTGTAGAAGAGTTACAGCATAAAGTGGATTATTAAAATACAACACGTCTAAGTTTCTAATAAAAGAACAGCAAGCTGCTGTCACTAGTGGAGAAGACTACCAGTGCTTCTGCTAATTGAACAGTTTGACTGAAACAAAAATGTTTAACACAGAGTGTCCAAAGTTTAGTGAGAGGTGATAGTTTTAGGGCAACTCTTCTTCTTACTTTCTCTTGCAGTTGCTGCTGTTCCTGAAAGGGTTCTCGGAATCTGAGCGGAACAAACTGGCCATGCTGACGGGTATTCTGCTGGCCAATGGGACACTGAATGCATCGATTCTCAACAGTCTTTACAATGAGAACTTGGTTAAAGAAGGTAAGTGTTGCCCAACTCCTCCTTCAGGGGAAGGTGGTGGGGGACAGAACCATGACAAGTAGCTGGGTATTACAACAACAATACTCCTTGCAGCTCTCTAGTTTCATCTGGTGATAGATTAACTACAGGATTAGCAAAGGTAAACATGCCCCACAACCTGGAAGGTCTTGCTAAGACTTCAGAAAATGAGTTTTTTCAGAAAAAAAGTCCTTGTGTGTAGGACTTGCCTGCATGACACTGGGGGCTGCCATCACTAGTGTTGCCCAGAGAGGCAGTATTGTATTTTGGAGAGCGACCTTTCAGCATGCAAAAGGTCTGTCATGTCTTTAGGTTTCTTCCTAAATTGCAGCAAGGAGAGTCAAGTTTAGTACAGGAAGACTTCATGTCCCTGAATGGTAAGAGAAGTCCAGTGTGCTGGAGGCTGCAGTATCCTCAGGCAGGGAGGGGTTCTGCAGACAGTGCTAGGGTTGCTGGGAGCACAGCTGCTGCTGCTCTGAGCAGGGGTCTGACAGACTAGGTGCCCTGAACTCGGGCCTTATGATTCCCTTTGTTTTTTGTTTTTAGTACTGTCACTAAAAACAGTACTATTCTTATTGCACAGGTGTTTCTGCAGCTTTTGCAGTCAAGCTGTTCAAATCATGGATAAATGAGAAAGATATTAATGCAGTGGCTGTCAGTCTTCGCAAAGTAAACATGGATAATAGACTGATGGTGAGTACCACTGAAATTACTCTCCTACTGCTTAAGCCAGTTTAGTAAAATAGAATTTGCCAGCAAGGTACTCAACACACATTTCTTTCACAAAAAAGTTGTAAACTTTGTTTTCAGGAACTCTTCCCAGCCAACAAACAAAGTGTTGAACACTTCTCTAAGTACTTCACTGAAGCAGGACTAAAAGAACTTTCTGAGTATGTTCGGAACCAGCAATCCATAGGAGCTCGGAAGGAGCTGCAGAAAGAACTGCAGGAGCAGATGTCACGGGGAGATCCGTTCAAGGATGTAAGTATTTGTCTGGAGATGAGGTGGAGGTGCTTTCTCTGTGTGTGTCTGTCTCTCATACTG
>NW_016690187.1:2858001-3097864 GCF_001604755.1 Lepidothrix coronata
AACTTAGCTCTCGCCAGGAATTAAAATTAGGACCAGGGGATTTTGGTATTAGCTTTTGTAGCCTTTCCTTAATGTCCTGAATTCTGCTGTATGATGAAGGGGGTTGTGTGTGGTTCTGAAACCTTCTGGGTTACCTTCAGAACAGAAGTTTTAATTTAGCTTAGTGCCATATGTGGTCTTCGTGCTGACTCTTACTTAACTGGCAGATCATCTTGTACGTGAAGGAGGAGATGAAGAAAAACAACATCTCGGAACAGACTGTGGTAGCCATAATCTGGTCAAGTGTAATGAGCACGGTGGAATGGAACAAAAAGGAGGAGCTGGTAGCAGAGCAAGCCATTAAGCATTTGAAGGTATTGTAATTCACTATGGACTTTTGCACCCCTTGGGTAGGGCTTGTGCTTCCTTCTGTCTCGAGCTCCCTTTCAAGTGTTAAAGCCTTGTAACAACCCTGCTAATGCAGAGACAGCATTAGGTGGGGAATTCTTTCTCTTGTATTGCAGAGAGTATTACAGGCCAGGTTCCTGGGGCAGAGGCAGCGTGGCTGCTGCAGGAGCACTCTGGGGTGGGGCAGTGGTTGCAAATTTCATAAGCAGTGGCCGATGGAGACTGTGAAACCAGCCTAGTCAGGCGGCACACGTGGAGTGTTCTGCGTGTGCCAATTTGTTGTTCTTGTTACAGCAATACAGCCCTCTACTTGCTGCCTTCACCACCCAAGGTCAGTCAGAGCTGACTCTTCTGTTGAAGATTCAGGAGTATTGTTATGACAACATTCACTTCATGAAGGCCTTCCAGAAAATAGTGGTGCTCTTCTATAAAGGTAACTTCTGTGGGGTTGTAGTTTTGGAGTTTTGTGGGGTTTTTGAGGGGTTGTTTTGGTTGATTGGGTGTTTTGGAACTTCTGAAGCAGAATGCTTCAGCCATAGGTGGGAGACCACCACCATGTTCTGGGGTGTTGTAGGCTCTCTTTTTAATGTCTGATAAAAGGTGTTACTAAAAAACATGCTGTGCAGCTGTGGAGACTTGTTAAACTGAAGATTATATTGTACCATTTTAAAAACAGCTAAACACTTCCTGTGGTGTGCTTTTGACTTCAAAGAATTTGTATCTGTTCTTAGCTTTTAACTGAAATCCTTAGAGTGTGTGCCATCTCAAATAACTCTGAAATACCCCAGACTGTTAGTGGGAGCAAAAGTGCAGCTCCTAGATGCAGTACTCAGGAAAATCCCAGCAGCCAATCCAAAATGCACAGCTCTCAGAATTTTAAAAGAGGAGCCTCTCCTAGTGCAGGTCTGTCCAGCCGTACCCACAGAAGGAGCATGTGATGCTTCTGGGGGGGAAGCAAAGGCTGCCAGTCGGGGGTTCTCACTGCTCTTGCACATCTTACAGCTGAAGTTCTGAGTGAAGAACCCATCTTGAAGTGGTACAAAGATGCACATCTTGCTAAAGGAAAGAGTGTTTTTCTGGAGCAGATGAAAAAGTTTGTTGAATGGCTCAAGAATGCTGAAGAAGGTGAGCAGCAGCTTAGCTCACAAGTGGAGCTTGTTCATTTTGGGAACCCTGGTGCAATAACACTGTGTGGCCAAGGGTGGGGATGTTAAATTGCCTCTCTAAGACAAGAGTGTCCCCTACCCTCGTACTGGCTAGAAAAGCTTGCCTGTGAAATCCATGTGGATCCAACAGCAGCTTTTATGCAGGATGCAGGGCAGCAGTGAGCTCGGGGCTGGGGGCTGACCTGTGGGCAGGCTGCTTACAAGGTGTCTCTGTTGCAGAGTCGGAGTCTGAAGCTGAAGAAGGTGACTGACCTGAGAAACTCTGTCCTCAGTAAAGCAAACAGGAGCTGTAGATAAGTGTCATGTCTCATGTGTCCTTCTGATTCTTACATCCTACCTCCCTGTATCAAGCATGATATAAGGGCTCTCATGGCAATTTATTTTAACTGTTTTCTATAGTTATTGAAATACTGGATTTAGTTTTTAAAACCATGTTCAAGTAGCTTACTGGAGCTGTTATAGGTTTGACTCTAACTTGCATTTGTCCTTTCAGTTACCTTCTACCTCCTGTATTTTCTACTGTAATACTGTCATTTAAAGCCTTCCACAGTGAAATCTACCTTACCCCTTGGGATTTCTATCTGTATTGGAGTAGATGTGATATGGTGAATGAGACAGGGCAGTTCTGTTTGCAGATTAAACTGTAAAAAGTCTCCAAGTGAATCAACCATGGCTTGTGTGGCACTGCAGTCTGTAACACTTACTCCAAATAGCCCCTTTCATCAGTGGCTGTCCATGTCCCCAAGTACTTTGTCATCCCTTTACTAGACTTCCAGCATAAAGCAATCCTCTATTCCAACTGGAGGGTGAGGTGGGTGCCCCACTCCTGCAAGCTATTGGAGAGAAGCTGTTGTGGTGGCAGTGACTGCTAACTGTGTAGGACATGAAGAGTGGCATCTCTTCAGAGTTACAGACTGAGCCTGCTGGCTGTCACAGCTGGTGGCCTGTGTTCCTGAGGGGCTGTCAGGCACCCCTGTGGCTGAGCATCAGTTCTGGGGGCGCCTTTCCCCTTCCCTCATGGGAGTACAAGCAGTGCTGACCCATATACAGCTTTCTCGAGCTGGGCTCTGCTGCTGGCTGGGGGTGGCGGGGGCAGCTTCTTTGTGCTGCTCTGTAAATGCATGGCTGCTGGAAGCTAAGACAGCCAAAACTCCACCCCTCGAAGTTTAAAGATTCTTTTATGCTGGCAGTTGACATGCTAAACCAAACTGCTTATCTGCTCCCTGAAACTTTACTTCCTAATGGAAATTCTCAGGACAGTTCAATTCAGAAACCTTGGGTCAAAGAGTGAAGTCTATACTGTTGTAAGCTAAGTGAGCATTAACTGAAATACTGGTAACCAGAGTACACCTAATAAAATAATGAAAAAATTGGTCATCACAATGCAATCTGTTCAATACTGCAGTGATCTTCCTTACTTTGTAACTTTTTTTTTAAAGCAAATAAAGGCCATCCTTACACTTAATGTCAAGGGATATCTCTGCTCCTTATCCAAAAAGAAAGCAACAGTGACACTAAAGGGTAAAAAGCAGGTCTTCTGCTATTTCAAGGACCATTGAATAAAACATAATTAAAACAATACTTCCTTGGTGTTAGGGTGCTCTTTTCCATATGTTGAAAGTGCCAGTGTCCCACAAGTTCGATTTAATGAGAAAACATAACCAGGTTCATCAATATACTAAATAAGTTCGATGTCAACAGCTGGATTGAACTTAAGTATCCAGAAAGTCATACTACTAAGTAAAGCATTTATAACATAAAGTATTTACAAAATAACCAAGTAATAAGTAGTCAGTGGCATTCAGGTTTCTTTGGTGCACTGCCCTGTGAGTCAGCCTGCTTGGCTTCAGGAGCCTGCACCCTTTTTCTGCATGTCTGGGCAGAAGAGAGAGAAGAGAGGCTGCTGCAGTGCTTCTTTAAGAGAAGTGCAGTTGTTCGGGTCATACTCGTGTCTTCTGAACAAGGTCAAAGAGATTCTTTGTGGTCGGAATCCTGGCAAATCATTATGAATTCATTCATGAAAATTCAAGATGTTCTGTTGTTTATCTTATAATTGCACTTGAAGCTCCTCTCCACAAAAGCATTTCCCCCGTCTCACTTTCAGTGGCTTATGGTGTGTTGATATATATATGCCTGCAGAACTCCGTTCATCCCAAGCCAGCTGGCCAGCACAGAAACACCTGTGTTTCCCTAGACAAACAGAACATAGTCTGGTATTCAAAATTCTGTGTTGTCCCTTCAGTAGAAGTTTATCAGTTGTTTGTTCATAACCTGGGAATTGATCTGGGAATAGTCCACAAGAGTGGCCAGCTTGTTAAATACAGTAAAAGGATGACTCCATGATTATTAAACTTTTTTTTTTTTAAAGTTTGCTCTTAAACCTAATCTGAAAATATTTAAACTGTAGCAATCCAGCTTTTCTTTCATCATGTGATACAGCAATGGCTGCAGCATTTGCTTCATCATTGCCAGGTTTTTTTTTTGCCACAGCTCTCACCTCTGAAAGGAAATCAAGAGACGTTTTTATTCACATAACAAATAAAGCAAAAAGGAAGCATCCTTACAGTTCACAGATCTGCAGGTCTGATATGCCATCTGTCTAATGTGACCCAGCTTAAATGGCAGAGAGCATTCTCTTCAATGCAAGTCAAAGGTGCTGAGTCCCACGAGCTCAGAAACAATGCATATGGTGTCCGTGGTGCTCAAACCATTCCAACATCTGGGCACAGTGACTACAAAGGGAGGAACAACACATGGTTTGCAACAGTTGTATTAGCACTGAGAAGTATTTCCCATGTTACAGAAAGTGAGGTCACAGAAATCTCAAAGCTGAAACAAAGTAAAAGGTGAATTTGTATAATCATAGTGTACTGCTGGGACCCAGTCCCTGTAAATATTCCAGTCCTAGGACTTCCTAAGCTGCATCAGAGCAGCTACCATCTTTTTGACTTTTCACAGATACATGTTTGCCTCTTCTGAAGGGACAGTGATTATAACAGTGATTATAACAGTGATTATAACAGTGACTAAGAATATTCAGATATACATTGTTTATAACAATGGCAACCTTACCAGAAAAGTTTGAGGTGTTTTTTTTTTACTACATGCTGACAATATAACCAAAGTTCATCTATGCATAAATACAACTAAAATTTCATATTTAAATTCTGAAAACATACTTGATCCCATATATATCAGTATTGTTCTTAGAGGTTAGAAGTCCCACCTACTTCCCCACTGTATTGATGTATGCTGGGCTAATACTAGAGGAACTTCCATATCTCACAGCCTTACACAACTGTCAGTCAAAAATGACCAGCCTTCTTCAGTCTTTAAGTAGTAAAAATGTTAAATGAGGTTTCAAGTGCCTTCTACAGTGGCTAGAAAGACAATCTTGTTGCCTACTACCTTGCACATAGTAAAAGTGCCATAAAATACAAAATACATTCCTGATTTGCAACAGACTCACTGACAGAACCCAAACAGCATTGCATCACCACAGGCTAAGCTTTAAGTTAGCTACATGGTGCCAGACAGCTTCCTCATTACACAGGCCTGGGGTGATCCAGGCCCCAGGATTGCCCAGTGTGGGGGAGTGCAGCTTCACCCCACAGTGTCCTGGTCACCTACCTCCATCAGCCCTCATCCTCTTAACAGGCCTCAGCCACCAGTCCTGCACAACTCTCCTGTCTAAGTGCTGCTTTCAGCATGTTGTGGTAACATATTTAGTGTTTGGGAACTGTGGCAGCCATAAAGAAATACTTAACAGCCTACAAAGATGTAAAGATAAAACCTGATGCAATCAGCAAGCACTTTATGAACCCCACTGTGACAGCATCGATAAGAAAAATTACATTTATTTAATGAAACACTTACGCTTTGTGATTGATGCATTCCACTACTCCAGAAGTACCTTCACCCAAAACAGCAACAACCTCATCTATAAAGGAAAAAACTCTCAGTCATAAGCTGTAAAGTTATTCAGCTATTAAAAAAACCGAATCAAACAAAACCAGATTTAAGTACTACCACTGAAGCTGTTCTAGTCTGTGCTTCTTTAAATTGTAATTACCCAGTTTACAATTGTTATTGTTGCTGTTATTGGACAACTCTCATCAAAGCATATTTAAGGGGCAAAAAGGAAAAAAATAAACAAGTAATGTACTCAAATTTTACAGAAAAAGAGTAAGAATCCCCACCCCTAAACAAAAAAAAAGGACGGAAAGAAAAGACTTCCAAAGGTCCTCACATCTTATGCTAAAAGAATTTTTTGCATTGGGTTTCTGTGGCCAGGTTTTAGTAGCTGGGGGGACTACAGGGGTGGATTCTGTGAGAAGCTGCCAGAAGCTTCCCCCATGTCTGACAGAGCCAATGCCAAGTGGCTCAAAGATGGACTGCCATTGGCCAAGGCTGAGCCAGTCAGAGACGACAGTAACTCCTCTGGGATAACAGTTAAGAAGGAAAAAAAGTTATTGCACAGATATAATTACACTCAGAGAAGAGAGGAGTGATAATACGTGAGAGGAGCAGCCCTGCAGACACCAAGGTCAGTGGAGAAGGAGGGGAAGGAGGTGCTCCAGCCACCGGCGCTGAGGCTCCCCTGCAGCCCGTGGTACAGCCCGTGGGGAGGCGGCTGTGCCCCTGCAGCCCATGAAGGACCACAAGGGTGCAGAGATTCCACCTGCAGCCCATGGACGAGATGCACACCGGAGTGGATAGATGCCTGAAATAAGGCTATGATTCCATGGGAAGCCTGTGCTGGAGCAGGGTCCTGGCAGGAGGTAGAGCCCAGGGAGGAGGAAGGGGTGGGGGAAAGTTGCTTTTAAGATTTTACCTCTCATTATCATGCTCTGATTTTGACTATAAATTCAGTTGATAACCCAAAGTCGAGTTTGTTTCACCAATGATGGTAACTGGTGAGTGATCTCTCCCTGTCCTCCCTCAATTCAAGAACCTTTTGTTACATTTTCTCTCCCCAGTCTGGTTGCAGAGGGGACTGATGGAAAGGCTTTGGTGGCCACCTGCACCCAGACAGGGTCAACCCACCACTACTTGCACTTAGTAGGCTCCTCTCTGACAGGTCAGGTGACTGCATTATGTTCTGCACTCCTGGATCTTTCCAAACGGCACCACAATCATGCAGCCCACCCGAGTGAATTCAGGTCAGAATACACAATTCATTCAGCAGAGAAATACTCAGGCATTCAGATACACACCAGGCCACAAACAGATGACAGGAACAGTTTCAAATTCAGTCCCCAGAAATTCACAGGGCACGTAGTTAATGTTACAGGAGAAAAACATGGCAAGGAACAGATTTTCAGATGAAACTCAGAGTAGCAAGGCAACAAAAAATTACAATTGTTTTTCTTTTAAATGATTGGTTCACTGAATTTTACTTCATTATTTCAGGGCCCCTATTTTTTCTTAAACCAAACAGATTTAATAATTATCTTTTACACAAACATAGATATATGTATATAAAATAGCCTTGTGGCCAAATTAAAATACCCATCTTAAGCAATCAAGATTAAATCACTTATACGAGTATTTGCAAGAAGTTATTTTTTTTAATCATAAATGCCATATACATTTACTTTGTGCTGTCTTGGCTGAAGATCTTAACTTATAATTCCAATCTTCAGCTTTAACAGTTAAATATAAAACAAAGATCAGAAAAACCACTCTCCTAGTGGATGGACATCATTCATATCCAATTCTACACGTTTCTCACTGATACTTAAAAAAGTAAATCTGACATTACAACCTCTCTATTTCAGTGATACTTAGTCAAAATCAAGTTTAGAAACTTGTCCTTGGATTTTCAAGTAGGGCTTAAATAAATGCTTGTCATAATTAAAGATTTGAAGTCACAAAAGTGATGCCTGTATTTCAAGTACTCCAATTGATGGTTATTCTTCATTAATCTGCTCAAATATATTCAGTGAACAAATAGCAAGATCATGTTCAGTGATATCACAAGCATATGTACAAACTATACATTTTCACTGAAGGAAATACAATCCGAGAAAAAAAGAATAAGCTACTAATATGATCTAAAGGAATAAACTATTACCAACAGAATTTCCCAACCTCCCACACTCAATTACTACTGCCCAGATGAGAACCTATCTTCTTAAAAGTAAAAAAAAACCAAAAAACAACAACAACAAAAAAAAAAAACCCAAACCAAAAAAACAACAAGCTAAATTAAAATTGGTCATATCACCTGCGGAGGATGAGGATGACAACTAGTATATTATGTCTTGTGTTTCCTTTTGCTACCAACTGTCACATTAAGACCAGATCTCTGGCTACTCTGATGTCCAGCGTCACATCCTTGCTTGAACTTGCTTGAACTTGTTTGACTGCATCCTTCAAAATTGTGTTTTGGATGACAGCCCCTCTCATTTACAGATTTGGTTTCTGAACCACTACTACAAAAAAATGAACCAGTAAACGTAATTAAAATCATTCCAGTGCCCCTATGAAGACAGCTTTTTGTTTTAAGCTGAAATACCTCCAACTCAGAAATTAATCCATTATCAGATCACCTGATGAGAATAATAAAATCTTGAAACACGTTTGCCGATATCAGAAGTTCAAAAATTATTTACCTGTCAGGAGTTTCAGAAAGATCAAGTTTGCAGCACTTTTTCTCCTGTCCACTTCTGAACGGTGGGCCTTTTCCTTCTCAGAATTATAGCAGTTTCTCCAAAGTGGTCTTTTTCTTTTATCCTGGTCAGGCCAATTAGTTTGTCTGCAATCCCCCAGCTGTAACAAAGATATTTTACTCTTTGAATTACATCCCATAGACAAACGATTCACTTTCAAAGCCATTGATCATCAAATTTACAGTACAATGAAGATTGCATTTTTCCTCAGTCCCCAATTTCCGTGGTTTTTTTCCTCTGCTCTTCCCTCTACATTATTTTTTTATTCAAGAGCTTTTTCAAATTAACTGTTTTTGACAGGGGAACATAAACCAGTAACCTACTCCTTAAAAAAAAAGACTTTTTAAAAGACGCATCGTGGCTCAGACACTCAACACTTCTGCAAAGCTGCTCAGGCTCCCAATGCTGCACACCCTAGGAGAAAGAAAGGCTTTTGTGGACTTAACACGGGCACACAGTTACTGCCCGCTGGGTTTTTGAACACTTAAAGGAATTGCTTCTATAGATTCTCGAAGAACTCCTGATGCTAAGTCAGAATGACAATAAACCCCGGTTATCTCTCAGCCATTTAGCTCCCGGAGGAAAAGCGAACTCATTCGCTATCCGTCTTTTATTTCCCTTTCCAAGAGTCAACTGATTCCCGCGCCCAGGCCACGCCTCAGGCCGCCCCCGCCGGGCTCCGCCGCGGCGCCGCAGGGCTGGAGGGCGGAGCGGGGCCGCTCCCGCTCCCGGCCGGGGGGACTGCGCGGGGTCGGGCCCCCGAACCCCCGCTCCTGAGGCTCCGCGCTCGGGCCGAGCCGGGGCACGGGGAAGGGCTCCAGCCTCCCCCGCCAGAGCGGCCGAGGCCATTTTCTCCCCGCCCGGAGAAAGCGCAGAGAGAACATGGCGGCCGGCGGGTGAGGGGGAGAGTCGGAGTTGCGAAATGGTCATTTTTCACCCGTGGTGATAAAGCTGTTAATCGTCTCTTAACTTTTTTTACAGATTGTTAGTGGTTGTCAAAGCATACGCATGTACCCAGTCAGCTTTAAATCAGCAGGGGTTTAACGAATCACATATGACTAACAAAGATATCTTTGCAAGTCACTGGCATAAGAAAAAACTTACCGAAGAGTTGAATCCTCCTTTTTTTTTTTTCCTTCTTATGCCATGTGGTATCTTATACTAGCTCTGAATCATGTTTTCCAGTCTGGAGGGGAACATCAGACTAGCCGTGGCTTCCCCTGCTGCTGTCACTGCACACAGGGCAGCGCAGTCCCAGCGCTCTCAGCCCCTCAGCCATCGATCGGGCACCTCAGCGGAGCGAACCAAGCACTGTGCCTGAAATTTGGCGTTGAAAAACCCGTAATAACCAGTCAAACACCTCAAGTGTAATCTAATTTATGGGGAAACAGAGCACCTACGGATAAAACAGTCCTGAAACGCTACAACAGCCTATATACATCATTTCCCTAAAAACCAATTATTTTTTTTTTTTTTTTTTTTTATTCTGAGAAGGACTAAACCTTCTGAAATACTTCCACACCCAGTAAATTAAAAAAAAAATACAAAGAGCAAGGAGGGTCATTTACTTCTCCAATTGCCCCCGTGATCAACTTAAAATACACACATTACACATGTAAGTTTGTCACTGTTCGAAAATAATGCACCATTATTTTCTTCTTGTTCACTACTCTCCAGCTTAGACTGAGTCCTGCTCCCAGCATGACCCACTACTAACACCAACTTTACCTATTGCTTTTCTAATGGCACCAAAGGTCAGACATAATCTAGAATATACATGATGAGATCCTTGATCACAGTTATATTTTCTTTAAATGAGTAGACATTTCAGCAGAACTCATCTTGTGGCTGTAGTGTTTGTGATAAAGGACCAAACTGAAGGAAGCAAACAGAGTTTATAAAGCACAAGTGGCCTACAGTAAGAACAGTACTGTCTGCAACATTTCTGCTATCTAAAGGATTATACCTGTCACAAAAGTCGAACAGCTGGGGACACATTAGTGGGCTGTGTGCAAGAACTGAACCGCACGTATGCTGTACCCAGCAACCCACAGAACCACACACTGCCACCACTGGGCTATTTCCTACTCTATCTTGCCTTTTCTTCAACAGGTGGCTGAGACCAACCCTACCCTTATTTTTCACGTCGAATTCCAAGTTCTCAGGGAGAACTTGGGAAACCTGGGAGAGGTTCAGAGCCACAAATAGGAAAACAGACATAATACAATTCTGAAAAGTTTGGATGTAATTCTGTCCCAAAAGGATCACTCTTCTTTCAATACACAGCATTGGATAAAAAAAAAAAAATCTAAAAACTCTAAAAAAATTTTTTTTTTGAGTTTGGTGCTAGATGTCAGCATTTTAAAATATTGGTTCCTTTGCAATGTAGGATATTTCTCAGCATGTCCTTCCTTCTGCATGGCAGTAAGTGTCAGTCAAACATGCACTTGCATGGTTCTGTCTACTTAGTATTGCCACAGGTTATAGGGAAGAGATAGAGCATGGAGCTAAACCTGACTGACTGAAGTATTACAGTATATATGCAGTACATATACATATATATATATATATATATATACACACACACAGTATATACAGTCTGGAGCAAGGGCTGGGAGCTTAAGCAACACTCCATAAAGAATACAGAAACTTTGTCCCAGAGAGAGGGCACTGATTTACTCTGCTCATTAACGCCTCACTAACCTGCACCTTTGCCTTTCTCTTGCAAGTAAGTTTTCCTCATTGTTTTAAGAGGCAAAGTCTCAAAATGAGAAATAATGGTCTGAAGCAAACTGCAAGTGAGCTGGCCTGGGCCTCTCAAGGATTACAAAGCATATATATGAGACTGAGCTTTGCTAAGGGATGTTAACTGAGTGTAAAGAAAACTGGGGGAAGAAGTCCAAAATGGTAGGAGTAGGACGCAGGAACTGCGAGTACTCTTTCCTATCCAGGTCTCTTATGCACAGTTAGAACTAGAAATAAACCCTCTCACCTCTACAGAATCTGAAAGTGTACCTCTGTGCAAAGTTGATTTTTTCCAGCTTTATGAAATTTGACTGATGCTAAAATTTAATTTTATAACTACAACAAAGAAGAGCAGAACATTTTGCTTTTCCCAGTATGCCCAAGGTAGAGAACTCTTTTTTGATGTATACAAATTGCTCTTTTCCTGCTTAAGTCAAGTTATTTTGTTTTGAGCATAGGATCAGCAATATACATAAATACACACTCATACACATGCATGTACTATAGTTTTCCTCTTGACCAGTCAATATTTAGAAATGTCTGTACCTTCTTGCAGATTTTCTTATTTGAGTCCAATAACAATTGCTCTCAGCTAAGACCAAACAACAGCTATCTCTTCCTTGTTCAACCTCATCTGACCACAGCCTTTTTGACACTGCTCTTTGTTGTTTACCCCCTTGTATTGGCTCTGCCTGAGCTGGAATTAATTTCCCCATAGCAGCCCTCACAATGCTGTGCTTCGCATTAGGAGCTAGAAGGGTGTTGATAACACACCGGTGTTTGGGCTACTGGTGAGCACAGCATCAGCACTGTAACATTCCTTCACCAGTTGAGGGCAAGATTCTGGGAGAGAACATAAGTAGGCCAGCTGACCCAAACTGACCAAAGGGATATTCCATACCACATGACATCAGCTCAGATATAAAAGCTAAGGCAAGGATGTAGTGGGTTTGTTTCCTTTTCCTGGGAGGGAAAAGGGAGGGAGGGTATTAATTGTCTCCAGTGGCTGCCTGCCCTGCTTCTTGGAAGCAGCTGGACATCACTGCTCATGGGAAGTAGAGAATAAACCTTGTTATTTTTTGCTTTGCTTTTGTGCACGCAAGCTTCTGCTTTGCTTTTGCCTTAATAAACTGCCGTATCCCAACCCACGAGTTGTTTTCCATTTTACTCTCCGCTCTGTCCAGCTGGGAAGGGAGTGACAGAACGGCTGGGTGGGCACCTGGCATCCACCACAGTCAACCCACCACACCCCTGCTGCTTGTGCAGTACAAAAAGTGATGAAAAACAGTTACACTAAATCCATCTTGCCTTGTTTCAATTAATGGCTATGTAAAGAAAATACTTGCTCTTTCATACATATTAACAGAAATACCTTTCATACCTATAGCACTGTGCCAGAAGCAGAAGAAATTGTCTTCCATCTACCTTTTTGGGAGGTTGAAGAGGTTGCCATTTCAACACAGCAGTACAAGAGCAAGCACTCCTCTAAGTATGTTCTTTAATCCTCTGGGAGAGAAAGGTTTCATCAATTTATGACATTGCTCTCACCTAGAAAATTGCATATCTTACTTTACTCTTTTGAGAAAACTGAGTAATGAAGGTTAGAATTTATGTGAGAAAGTTTCAGAAAACTGGTAGCATGAAATTATAGCAAAAAACATAATATAGAATATATTTAATATAGAATCACTAAGAAAGATAAGGCAAAACTCAAAGATTTGCAAAAATACTTTTAAAAAGTTTTCTTTTTTTATTTTACAAGTATAAAAAGCAACGTTTAAAAATCAAAATCCTGGCTGATGCTCTGGAAAACCCTGCTTCTGAAGCACAAGATTTCTCTGTGACAACTCCAAAACAATGTCACAGCTCCTGAAAATTATGCATTCAGTGAGCAAACTTACTTGATCCAGCTCAAGTAACCCTTTTTAATGGCTTCTTAAACCCCATGATCTGGGAGTTGGTCTGACCAGTCTCTAAAGAATGTGTTGAGGCCTCTGTGGCTACAGAGCAAAAGGGTTGGCATGGATTGTAATATCTTTAATACGAACATCATTAAGAGGTCGGTAGGTTTTCTCATTAACAGGCAGCTTCTCCAGCTCATCCAGGGTCTCCAAGCCATCAATAACTCTGCAAGAAAAACAGAAGTGCTAGAAATCGCCTCCTAAGAATAATTTAAATTTCACAATTGAGATATCTCAAAACACTTTACAGTTAAGTATCATAGGGCAAGGACTTTGCAAGCAAATGATACAAGACAGCCAAAACATTGTATGTGACAAATAATGTACTTTGAAAGGAAATATGAAGCCTACCTGATAAGATTCTGAAAAAAAGTACTAATAATTCCTGCTGACCTGACAGTATCATATTTTATACCAACCACATCTGTATGAAGTTCCTGGCTGCACTTCCTGACAGGCAGGACTGACCAACACAGTACAGGTTTAGGTGGCAGCAAGATACTGGTCCTAGCCAACTTCAGTCACAATTATTGAAATCTTACGTCTGGAAAATCAATATTCAAATCTGAGATTATAATTTCTAACCTTCTGACTCAAAGACAAGATTGGACAGAATCATTAACAACTGTTGTAAATCTAATGGCATGGATTTCCTGCTCAGGCTGAAGAACTGGCAAGAGAGATTTTTCTACTAAAACCTCATACATTTTTTGCTTAAGCAACTAGTTCTGGTAAATCTTGGCAGTTTATTCCCCAGAAACAGACTTAGAAGAAAACACATTGTGCTGTTCCACTCAGTCACTTTCATGAGCTCTTCGAATCCATGTTGCAGTGGATTGTGGGCCTGCAGGGACTGACTGTATATGCTGTTCTGATGATTCTGCAGCTGAGGCACGAGTACAGTCTCTACTTTTTTTCTAAAAAAAAAATCTAAAAAACCCTACTGTCAATCACACTTCTAAACAAACTCAGAAATGGAAGGGGCACCTATAGTTAGATGCCTACAAACAATAAAAATGGTAGAAAATAAGTATTTTCACACTCCACAGTTTCTTTTGAATATTTAACTGCACTTAATAAGGCTGCATTTTCTCAGCAGATTCACTTGTACGCTAGAGACTTTAACAACAAACAAAAGACATTACCACGATTCTGAAAGAGTAAAAGACTCAAACATTTTAGATATTTGCTTAGAATATGATAATTTATCAGTAATGTTTATTAACATAAGTATATTTTAAAATAATGATGCAACAACCTCAGTTGATTTTATTAACTGCCAGTTCCATGACTTTTATCTGACCAACAGGAAGTCCCACCTAAACAGAAGCATGACCAAGTCAGTACCACACCCATCCCCAGATCCAGTCTCAAATCAGATTCTTGGTTCTCAGTAAACCCTACAACTGTATATCCAGATGTTCTGGAGTTGGCTTAAAATCAGGCTGCATCCATTTGGGAATGGATGAAAAGCCAAGCTGGAATAACTAGTGGAGGAGGGAAAGAAAGAAAGAAAATCTACATTCTTGAGGTAATTTTTAATATGCCTATTTCCACTGAATTCCCTAATACTAAGAAAAAGGTAACAGCATTTTGGAGCAACTAATTCTGGTGACAGTGCAAGAGCATACATTTACATACTTTTTACATCCTTATAACCAGAAGCTTCTGAACTTGCATTGCATGTGCCCTGAAATACTCAGATCCTTCTCACACACTGATAAAGAGGCAAGCAGTTGGATCCTTACTTTCCAAACACAGTGTACTTCATGTCCAGGTGCGGTTGTTTGCCGTAAGTGATGAAGAACTGCGATCCATTGGTGTTCGGACCATTGTTTGCCATTGAAACTACCCCACGGACACTGTGCTGAACAAGGGAGAAACCTCAACGTGAATACACATCTCTGAGAGCAGGACTAACCTCTACAAAGTGCTCTGTGACCTACAACTCTGCCTCAATACCATTATTAAGAACAAATCTTGGTTGCTAATATATTCTATCCCAATTCATAATTAGCTCTTTAAAACTGCTCTTAGAATGAAAAATTACTTTCCCTTTAGTGCATGAAAAACACTGTTACAAATTCTTTGTAATTTTGTTTTCAGTGATGAAAACCCTCAAACCTAACTTGCCAAGAACAGAAATGCCTGTTCCTATTTTAATAATACAAAGCTTTCCATCCTTTATTTGTTTTACAATTACAAAAGAGGTGTTTCATATAGTACAACACAATGCTGATTGTTCTCCAACTTGTAAAGAAAATTCATATGAAAACATAACTGCATATTGAGAGCACAGAAATACCTTTAGGTATTCACTGAATTCATCTTCAAACTTCTTGCCCCAGATGCTGTTACCTCCTTTCCCAGTGCCTGACAAAGAAGCACCACAGTAGAGATTACCAGATTTTCAGACTGAAAAATCCAGAAATTATGTTCTGTTATGACATTTTAATACAAAGACCCTAGATAGGCTGTAATTAGTTTGAGGCAGGGATCAAGTTCTTGTTTCTTGACACTGCACGGAGACTTAACATTATATAAAGAACACCTATCCACTGACATATCCTCAAATTAAATTCAGTGTGAGTACAAACAGACGTAGAGCTGAACCAGATTTTCTCCCCAACAGCTAACACTGTCTGGGACATTTTCCCCAAATAATTTAGAGGCAGTGTAGCCTTTCAAGCAGAAACCAGATAAAGCACAATAGCAACTGCTCCCCATTCAACAGCTGGTAAGTCAATAGATCCATCCTATTTAGTGGAAACAGCTGGAAAAACTCAAGTTTGTAGAATGCATTATTATTTAAAACTAGAGTAATGACTGCAGTTCTGTAAGCCCACCAGAGAAAACTAATCTCAGCATTAAAACCTCCATCACCAAGGCAATAATTCTTATATTTTATTTTTATTTATTTACATTTTGGGTTTAATATTAATACTTAGAATTTTATATCTTGACATTTTATTTTTATGTACATTTTTCTATAGAGAGACCCAGACAGAAGAATTTACCTAATGGATCCCCTGTCTGAACCATGAAGCCCTTTATATTTCGGTGAAATACGCATCCATTGTAGTAGTTACTAGCACAAAGAGCCAGGAAATTCTATGGAAATCAAACAAACCACATTAACAAACAACTGAAAAATAGTATCGTCTTACTAAAATGACAGAATTGGCAAGACCAATGCTTTTACCCCTGCTTTGCATTGTGACCATGTGAATTCCACAGAGCATTGCCACAGAACAGTTACAAACAAATCATAGTTAATAAACTCCTTTGACACTGTCATACATACAAAGCATTTTAAAGGTTACAGTGTAAGGTGTCTGACTTGAGGAACAAACAAAAAGCCTGAGATGTGCTCTGAAGTATCACTGCCATTCAACATTTTTATTTTGTACATGTAATTTTGTAATCAATAACTTTATGCCTCAGCTTTTTCAATAACAATAAATTAATTCAATTTAATTTTACTGCAGAAAGGAGAACCTGGGGCCTCTGACAAACTGGGAGTCTCACTCTTTTAAACTAAAATCAAGCCTGTGAGAGTGTGAGCAAACCCATGGAAATTTGGGAATCCCATGCTATGTGCCACATTTCCCCTTGGGGGCAGAGGACACTTTGGAAGATGCTGGAACTTCGAGGGAAGGGTTCCTTAGCTAACCCTTACCAAGTGAGAAACAGGCATCAAAACTCTAGGGAGCATGACACAGTGCACAAGTTCCATGAGTGGAACAGACACTGTAGCAGCTTAAAATGTTAGTATTCTATTATGTGAAAAGATGAATTGCAGAAGCCACTCTACCCCCTCTAAAATCTTCACTATTTCTACTGCTTTATTTCAACACTAGGCAATCCTGCTCCTGTTATTTGACTTACTTCACAAGTCTTTGGAGTACGCTCACAGAATAGTTCAATTTTAATATCTCCTACATCAGTATGCAGCGTGACAGCCTGAGCAAAAAGCAGAAAATAATTAAATCAGCAATGAACTACTAACAGACTCAGTTTTATTTCTCAGTCCCACAAAGAACATAAGCAAGTTCCCACTGCATATAACCACTGTTTCAATATTTGGCCATAAGCAAGGCTACTGTCACAAACCTTCCACATTTCCAGTAAAATCATCAGTTTCATTCAGGTTCAGGACAAATCAAGTTTGCCATGGTAATGCAGAAGCTGTTTTATGGTGTTACTCTGCAGAAATACATTATTCATTTGCAACTGTAAAGGTGAAGAACCAAGGTTATATCTATCTGGGTGAGAGCGTGGTGCACATACCTCACTCGTTTTTAACCAGAGGAGCAACTGATGTGTGTTACTTGCCTGCAGCCTTCTGGGTGATAAAGCTAGTTCAAAATGGCAGTGTATATAATCTACCTTCACAAACAAGTAAATGTACAAAATAATATACTTTTCCTAAGAATTTATAAATTAGTTTTATAAAATTTAAAACTGCAGTTACCCAGTCACCTAAGCACATATATCTCTGTAGGCCCAATATATCATAGTGCTCCCATGAAAAGTGCTAAACTATGCTAATACAATTACACTGGGGATAAGTGCAAGGAAAAATAACCAAAATCAGCATCATGTTGATACTGGCATACTACTCCAAAAGGATACAGGTAAATGAGAGGAGACAGCTGCCGCAGTGTCCACGAAGGTGCTATAAAAGGTGTATGTACAGTTTAAGATATGGACACTCTTATCTCTAGTTCCTGATTTGCTAAACTTTTAAAAGTCTGCAAGTATATAAATTTACATACACTGAAGCAGGGCTTGCAACTCGAATAATGCTTCTGTGGTAAAAGAAACCAAACTAGATTATCAAATATATACCAAAGCAGGATTAAATTTTAGGATCTTTGAAGTAAAAGTTTAATTATATTTTAGACTGATGTAAATGGACCTGTTTTCCTTTTCACAATATATTCTTATAAGTCTGAAATGAAAACCTAAACTTTTCATAACAGATTCTTCACAGCATCAGAGTAATATGTGTAATCCTTTGAGATGCAGAGCAGCTATTCACTTTCCAAGAGGTGACCATTTCAGAAAGAATGAAAATATATAAAAAGTGCTTTTGTTCTCACCATGTCTGCTTATCAAAAAGCTGAGGCAGCTTTCTATACAGCAATTTCCTGCAAAGAAAACATAGGAAATCAGTTGGTTTTTTTCCCGCCAACCCCCATTTCTTTTTGATTTGTAAATATTTGTGTGGTTATATGCTTTTACATCACATGGTTCTACAGTGCCATTCAAGTGGCTGTGGATAAGTTTTACTTGCATTAAGCAACCACACACCATATAAAGAAGCAGAAATTAGTACAAAAAGATAGCTTAGAGAAGAGGGGTGAAGGTGCAAAACACCCTTTCCTAGGATGAAAGTTTATACTAAGCAATCAGTTTTTCCAGATATTATGAATATTATGACAGTTGGCAGAATAGTAAATGGCAGTAATTACCAGATAAAAGCCCCATGCCAGTACCTAGTGGAAATGTGATTTGGAGCCAGCTCCTGACAGCTGTAAGCACCTGCAACGGCCAGGTACCTGCATCCAACCACAGGACCAGACTTTTTTAATCTTAGCAATATTTTAAAATAAAGCGTTTAGAATGGCGGTAATAGAATCGCATCTGTGTAGTAATCAAGAGATTTACGCGCCGATTTCTCCTCTACACCCGCCCTCCCCGGTGAACCCCCGCGGAGCCCGGGGAAGCCGCCACCAGCCGGCTCCGGCGTCCCCACCGCAACCCACCGGCCCTCGGCTCCCCCTCACCCACGACAGCCCGGAGCTGTGGCTCCTTCCCTGCCCACCCGAGGTGCCGCCACCCAGCTCCTCCACCGGCCCTCCCCGCTCACGGGCGAGCACGCTTGAACCTGCCGGGGCTGGATCCAGACCTATCGTCTGGAAGCAGCGCCTCGCCTCGGGCCGGCGCTCACCCGGCCCAGCGCTGCGGAGGGGCCGCCCCAGCGCCCGGAGCGCGGCGGAAGCGGCGGGGCCAGCGCAGGTCCCGCCCCGCAGCGCCGGCCCTTCCCTGCGTGAGGTGGTTGCGGTGCCAGCCGCTGCCCTCCGCCGAGGCAGGGACGGCTCCGCGGCCGGGCTCTGCGGGTCGGTGTGCCGCGGGGAGGGGGATGACCCTCCAGCTCCGCGCGTTGGGAGCAGGGCCGCGCTGACCCGGCCGCGGGGCGGCATCCGCAGCCCGAGCGCTCTCCGCTGCTGTTCCGGCCAGTGGGTTACCCAGGCTCGTTCCGGCCTGTTTCCCCCCCCCCCCCCCCGTTCAGGTCGTCGCATGCTGCTGCCTGGCACGGCGCTGCTTCGCCGGCCTCTCCACCGCATCCGTGCTTTGGGCCGCCTGCCCGCCCGCGCCCTCATGGACCTCAGGGAGCTCGTTTCTGCCCTGAATGACTTCGCACCCCTCTCTCTGGCGGAAAGCTGGGACAATGTGGGGTTGCTGGTGGAACCAAGTCCTCCCCACACTGTGAACACCCTTTTCCTTACTAACGATCTCACTGAGGAGGTGATGGAAGAGGCGGTGCAAAAGAAGGCAGACCTTATTCTTTCTTACCACCCTCCTATATTCACGCCGCTCAAGCGAGTAACGTGGAAGACCTGGAAGGAACGGCTGGTGGTCCGAGCCCTGGAGCACAGAATCGGGATTTACTCTCCACATACAGCGTACGATGCCATACCTCACGGAGTTAATAACTGGCTGACAAAGGGACTCGGTGAGATTCTGTTAAAAACAAACAAAGAAAGGTTAAAATTATTCATTGGTATATGCTGTTTTACGTGGTGACCTTTCCTCATTTTCCTTTCTTCCAGCTTTTACAGGACTTCATCGTTCTTTCTTTTTTTCCCCCACGATATTTTTCTAGCACTAAGAACCTTAAACATATTTTAGGAGATTTATCTTGGTGATGTATACCAGATACAAACACTAGAGGACATTTTCAGATGCATGACTATGTTGGATGACTGCTATTGGATGTAGCCGAAACTGGTGGAGTGTATTTATTGTCCTTTGTGGTTGCAAAGCTTAGACCACCGACTTTAAATCACCACCTTTAATTTATAAAGTACAAGATCTCATTGTTTGCAAAGGACTTAAGCTATCTGAAATTATTTTAGATTTTTATCCTATGTATGACTCATAGGTTACAACAGCTGGGTCTTTTCCAGTCTGTCATACAAACCAGAAACTATTTTTAGTTTTGTACAACGCTTAGGATAAAATTGATGGTGCTAAGAATGACAAATAATACATATCTATCAACTTCTTTGGATTTAAAGTAGACTCTAATGGAAACAGAACAAAAAGTCCTCACTTCTGGTCAGGGAAAATGGATTTGAGTGCAAAATTTGCATCTTTTTGTTGTATCTCTTTAGGATATGTGCTAAATCAGTATTAGGCTACTTATCCAGCTTTATAAAACAGCAGTCTTGTACTGTTTTCTCAGGTGCCTGTACTTCGGTCCCACTGCATCCATCAACTGCACCAAGCTGTCCAGCTGAGGGCACTCACCGGGTAGAATTCTGCACAGACACTGAGCATCTGGATGTAGTGCTGTCCAAAATCAAAGACATCCAAGAGATCTCTTGTCTCACTACTTTCCCAGCCAGGTATCTCCTCTGCTCTCTAGTGTTGTACTCTTTCTGTTTGAAACAATAAGTTGCTGTAATTGTACTTTACTATTGTAACCACTTTGTTCCTCTGTGCATTGCTGCTATATTTTTCAGCAGAGACCTAGAAACTTAAGGAATAATTGTCCCTTTCTGATCAATCTATATCATGCTAAATGGTAACTGCTACTCAAATCTGGCATCACATAGATTAGAGGTGGTAAAGAGGAGTATTAACAGGAAATTTGATGAGGTCAGATGAGTTAAATTCCCATATCTGTTTTTTTCCATGAGAGTGAACTAGGCTAGGCTATTCCAATACCTTCTTTTTTCCTTTCTCAGTGGTAAAACAGCCACTGAGGTAGAATAGCTTTGTTTTATAATTACAGTGCTGAAATTTGATCTAGTTCTTAGCAAGCACCAAGCATATCTTTCCTCAGGGTTGAAGGTGAGGAGCAAACACGAGTCACTTTGAACTGCTCTCAGAAAGCACTGTTGGAGGTGGTGGCATTATTGTCCCAGAACAGCCTTCTTTATCACAAGACGGAGATTCTCTTGCTACAAAAGGTAACAAAATAATGAATTACTTCCTGTGAATGTATTACCTGTGTGAGCTGAGTGCCCTAAACACTATAATGCAGCAGTCAGTAGCATCACAGGTTGCCAGTGCTACCCCATCAGTGCGCCGAAATACTGGCTTATGGGGACTTGAAACCACATGTGGTTTCCAAAGCAATGAAAATATTTGTGGCCTGTGCTAATTCTTAAATCAGTTCCAATAGCTGTTGTGATTGGAATGTTACATTTGAGGACATCACACATATTTTTGTAAAGTTCAGAGACATTCCTGAATGCCTGATATACTCACCTTTGTACAGGATGGAAAGCAATGCAAGCTTCTGGAGTCAGCTTTCTCACAGTAATTTTAATTTCTTTTCAGCCTCTTCTTCCCCACACTGGAATGGGACGTCTGTGCACACTGAGTGAGCCAGTCTCCTTGTCAGACATAATCGAGCGTATCAAAAGCCACCTAAAATTGCCTCACATCCGCATAGCCGTGGGAATGGGCAGGACACTAGGTAAACAGGCCTGCAAGTAAGGCTGTCACTTAGAACTGGTATTCCAGGAAGATAAGGAGCATGAGTGTGTGTGTGAGAGTGGGAAATACTGCTCTGTCTTGAACAGGTTTACTTCCAAGTACTATGAAGCAATGCTAGGAAACAGCATCTAAGAATTTACACAGTACAATCACAAGAAAGAATCTCATCTGTACTTTTAGTGGGAAGTTCTGTTTTACGCTGGCTGACACAGTGAAGAAGGGACAGCCCAAATCAAATACAAGACATTCTGTTTCATAATTTATATAATTACTAAGATTGTATTTGCTGCCCAGGATATCAGACACAGAGGTTACTGTTTCATTGTACATTCCCTCCTCTGGCTGAGTGTTAAATTCAAACCATCTCAAAATAGTAAGACACTTTATGGTATCCTTATGAACATTTAACCATGTTTTGATGAAAGATAAGGAAAAAAGGTGAACCAGCTCAAACAGTGGAGTCATTAGAAAAATGTGGAGCAAGCATCCTCTTATTCCAGCTACCTATCCTAATCTCCAAGGAGCACAGCTGCTAGAATTTGTGAGAGCAAATTTGTTGAAAACTTTTTGTAACTTAAGAGACAGAAGTCTTATTAGAAGCCTCTTTGCTGTCAATTGCACTAAAAAATCCCCAAAAATATTTTGAAGCCTCTCATTATGGTGTGGGAATGAAGTGATATGACTTCACTTAAATTAACAGTAATTGCAAGGCAACATACTGTAAAACCTTAACAGAATTTGAAAACTCTGTGTTGTGTGTCCCTTCTCCTTACTCAATGTAATGTATATGAAGAACTAAATTTCCTGTCACTGTCACACGTGTAATAGCCTTTAATCAGCGATCACAGCAAATGGGCAAATTTTTAATGGCATGGAGCAGTTTTCAGCTTGCATTAAGACTGGCCTTCTGAGAGCTAAAAGTTAGCAACTAGTATATCTCAGAGGGAGAATGCTACCTTAATGGCATCATTAGTTGGGAATCTAATGATGGTGGAACATGAAGTCCTGGAAGGAGTAGCAGCCTATTAAACGGTTCAGAAACCTAACTAAATAACACCTCACTAGGAGAAAACTAGCCATCAGCCAGCCTCTGTGCTGTAGTGTTCTGAAAACTTTCCTACCCCTTGAAGAAAAAAAAATCTACCTATCACAGAGGATTGTGCTGTATTATAAGAGATGTTACAGGCCCATGACACTTCAAACTGACAGATGTGTCTCCAACTCCAACAAACTTACATTGACTCTAAAATCAAGGTAGTTATAGTGAAACAATTAATCAGTACAGACATGAGGACTGAACAGAGTTTAACTGTGGCACCTTGTGTCCTGCAGAATCACCAGTGAAGAAAGCTGCTCTGTGTGCTGGTTCTGGGAGCAGTGTCCTGAAGGGAACAGAAGCTGACCTCTACCTCACAGGTAAAAGATTATGTTGCTGTTTCATTATCTTTACAAAAACAGTCACTAGAAACAAACAAACAAACAAACAGACAACAAGCCAGGAAAAAAATAAAAGAGTTGACTGATTGTTAAAAGATTTGGCCAGAAAGCGTTACCTATTATTTATAATTGAGAAACAATCAGTTAGTTATTGGAATGATAGAAGAATACCATTTAAGTAGAGATAACGTGGATCAGAGGCTGTGTGGCACAGTGGAAGTTATTTGAATTAAAACATTGTTATACATGCATTATTTCAACACAGAATCAGTGTTGATGACAATGTGTTGCAACTTTCAGTGTGTTTCTCCTTTGGCAAGACACAAGATACACCCTCCATTTCCTACAGAATTCCCTTATAGAAAATGGAATATAATGTAGTCTGCAAAATCTGCAAAGACCTGGTTACCTGAACTGTGTTATTAGTGATCTACATAACATTTCTTTCTCAAAATGGCAGGAGAGATGTCCCACCATGACGTTCTGGATGCAGTTGCCAATGGGATAAGTGTTATTCTGTGTGAGCACAGTAACACTGAGCGAGGCTTCTTGTCAGAGCTGCGTGACGTGCTAGCGACCCACCTACAGAACAAAATCAGCATCATTGTGTCTGAGAAAGACAGAGATCCTCTCCAGGTGGCATAGGGGAAAAAACATAGGAGAGAATTCATTCAATCATGGTATCTTGCACAGACCTGTCCAACTGCAAGCTTAATAGAGGTGTTTTCAATTGGTTCAGTACAGAATGATTGTATTGTACAGTCCCTCAAAGTTTGGGGTATATTTTGTCATGTCAGAAAAATAAATACTTGTTTTGGGCTACCAAAGGTTTGTTTACTCACTTACTGGGCTGTACTTGAATAAATCTACTGTTACTTCTTGCTCTTACTAGATATATTTGATAACCATGATACTCTACGATTGGTTTGAGTAAAATATGTAAAACCTGACTTATCTTCAGATTTAAGCTTACACAGTTCTACCCTGCTTCAGGGGTATTATGTCAAATGATGCCAGTGCAAGTCACTGATATTTTAGCTAATAAATTTCAGAAAAAGTACTTAATGAAAGGGTGTGGATCACCCATTTCAATTAACAGTTTTATTAAGGCACCACTCAGATGCAAATACAGAACACAAATCAGGTTTTTGGTACTAGTATTCAATTGCACAATCTACCACTAATGCAGCTTAAGGGCTTTTTAATAGAGGGACTCTCAAAAAAGGCTCTGGAAGGTTAAAATTCAATTCCTTAACAAAACTGTATATTAATTTAATGTGCCTTTGTTACTTTCTTTTAATAATAGTTTCTGTAACTGTGGCTCTTAGTTACAGGATTACTAAAACTGAACATGTAGTTTTTCACCACTGATAATGCTTGAGTTTTATTTTTCAAGTTAATTTTTTGTTGTTTGGGTTTTTTTAAGGAAAAAAAATCTCACAGTTGCATACCATACCATCTACAGATGGCAAATAGTTCAGTTACAAATTGGTAAAGATCTTGGCACCATCCTTTTAAGTTAATAAAACTGGCTTATCAAGCAATGTCTCTACTGCATAATTGTATGTTTTGTTCCACTTAGATTTAAGTGGAGATGACTCTGGTATTATCTGAAGCTACCAAGGCTATATAAAGGCCATCATTCTTACCAATACCATGCAGACATCTCAATAAGCTGAGGAAGACAAAGTGGGAAGAAATGTCTTCATTCCCTGTGGTTCTGTATTGCTACAGAGGACATTAAAATGCCACTGCCTTTGTACATACACAGAACACAAGAGACCTAAAATGAATGCAGAGATGGGCTAAGTGTCCAGAAATAGCATGAAATCAGATAAAATACTTTTAACACAAAACTCACAAGTTAACTCAAGATACCTTTCTTTAGCTTGCATCACAGAATTAGCAACAGCCAAAAACTGATAACAAACTTAACCACCTCCTTAGCAGCTGTGCGGTATCTCCGGCAGTCCTTCTCCTGGCCTGTATGGCCATCTGGTAGTCTACCAAAACTGTTTGTGGGTAATTCTGAACTCAGGATGATTATAGCACTTCCTTCATGTACATTTCACATCTAGAAAACCAGAAAGAATTGCACTGAAAATGCACCATGGTATCACTAACTGGAAACACATTAGGTGGTGTCTTCCGCATGCACTCAGAATATAAATGAAATCTTGAGTTACACAGGAACTGTGGAGAGAATCAAAGGACTGAAAAACAGGATGTGGTTGCTGCTTAGCCACAGTTTACAGTTTGTCCAAGAAATCTCTTCCAGTGGCAGAGTTCTTGTTCTTTAACTCTACACCCAACTTACAGGACTTGGCTAAGTCACAACGCCTTGATCCCAGTTTAGTGGCTTTTAGTGACTGTGACAGTAGCCTAAGTAGTGATAGGCAGGATCTGATGCTTTTTGCAAAGTTTTGAAGTTGCAGCCTGTAAAATGCAGATGCAAGTGCTACCAAAAGAAAATGTTAGTTGAAAAACATTCCAGGGGAAGAAGCTTGTAAATTCTTCTGGCATATACCAGTTTTCCCATCAGTCTCTCAAGGAGAGAAGAATCAAGTTGATAGTGGGATAAGCAGATGCCCTGATTTTTCTAATACAAACAAAAGTCTGGCTGTACCTCTCTGTTGCTCCTGTAAGTGAGGGGCAGATGAGGTAACTATTACTCCATGGGATGTTTTGGTTCTCTTCAAAAGCTATATAGTGGTATTAAAAGGCAGGGAAACCATTCTTAATTTTGATACCTTATAAGAAACAATGTAAAGTATTTTTACTAACTAGTTTGAAATCTTCTGCCCGCTGTATGAGGATTTGCTCAGATATTTGACATAGTAATGAAAATGAGGCTTTTGCACAATTGCCACAAGGATCTCTATCTTCCTGTATCATAAAAAGGTTGTGGAAGACAAGACAAGCTAATGAAAATTAATAAGGTACTTTATTTGATAGTCTAAACTATTACAACACTGTAATAGTTTACAATAGTTACAACAGAGCTACCAAATGTTAAACATACAGAATCCCTGAAGTGTCTGGCTGGCAGAATATAGCTGATGGAAGTATAGAGCTTCCTCTCACATAACTGAGAAAAAAAAAGTGAAGATGTCCAACTTCAGTGGTCTCCCAACCTCCTAAGGGCTTAAAAAAAGGGAGAGCTTATAAGTGGCATTTAAGGCCTCCTTCAGGATCAACGGACACTCCTGATGTAAAAAATACAAATATACAATCAAGCTTTAAAAAAATAAACAAAAAAGCTTCACAGCCTTTTCATATTTCTGGATTGCACCTTGGAAAATAGCAGGTAATGACTTGAGTCTATCACAATTTAGATCATCTAAATCTTCTTATAAAAGGATGTAGGTCTGGGGCAAGTCCTTCAGTTCTATTGCCAGAATTTAGTAAGTTACCCACAGCATCCCAAACCCACTAGTATTCTCCTTTCCTCATGCAATCAAGGTAGGTCTCCTAGCATTTTAAATGTTGGCTTCTTCATACACTGGAAGCTAGCTTTGTCTAAATGGTAAAGGAGTACTGGAAAGCACTCAGTTGACAAAAGCTGCACCACGAGTACAAACTAAAGCCGTGACCATCTTGTGACTTGCGCTTCCCAAGTACATTGCTCCAATCAAACCCTCATGTCTGGTGAGGTAGAGAGCAGAAGGCACAGTCTTACTGAGTTTGCTTTTCTGGCTGTAAGAGTGGCTGCACAGATATGAAGGTGGCGTTATCTGAGCTAAGAGACAAAGCAGACAAATCCAACTACAGCACAAGAGATGCCGTGCTTACAGAAGTCATCATTCCAAACCACCTGAACAATGAGCATGGCTCATTAGAATTAACACTTTTCAGTCCAGCAGCCGTGGGGTTGGAGGAAGAGAGATCTGAGTATAGGCCCCTCTCCAGCAGCCCTTGAGAGCATTTCCCATAGATGCTTTTGAGAACACAGAGACATTACGCATCTTCATCCTGATTCTCTAAGAAGTCGGTCAAGGTACTGTCATCCACAGGAATTAATAAGTATTCCACACCATCAGCTCCCTGAGAACACAGACATACACATTCTGTTAACAGCAGTGTACAGGACAAGGCAAGCCACCAGACAGCACTGCAACGCTAGCATTTATCTGCAGTCTGGACAAGAGCTGGCCAGCATTCTGAAGGACTACTTTACTAAAAACCAGAAATATTTCACTAGAGCAATGCTGGAAATGCACAAATACTGAGAAAAGTCAGTATATGATACATCTTGTGTGTTGTGCTAGTCTGACACTACACAGCTCACCATATCTAGTACTGCTATACTGCCTCATTATTAGGATGAGTCTGCATTCTTTTCTTGTGAAAATAGAGATAACTATTGGCAGCAGACTGGCAGGCTCCACAGTCCATTATTTCTCACAGTCTTCAGGAAGAAGAGACATGCAGGTTGCTGAGTAACCAAAGCACACTGCATTTTTACAGCATGTAAAGGGTGTTGACAAATTGGAGGCATGGAAAGAGACGCAATTACGGAATTTCAGCCCTTTGCTAATTCCTAGGAGTTTAAAACAATACAGTCTCGCTTAGTAGCAATTAAGCATATTTTTTATTTAAAGTGGTATTATTATTATTATTATTATTATTATTATTATTATTATTATTATTATTATTTTAAAGTGATTTAAAGTAAAATCCAGAATTATATTCTTCCCTCAACTCACCCGCTTGGTCCGGATGAGCTTGTGGTCCCTGAATTCTGTCAGCTGTGCCCTGAGTGTCAGGTCACTGTTCACAAGGAAAGCCTCCCGACACTGCTGGTAAAAGTCTTGGAAAGACAGCCCTGGAGACAGAAAAAGTCAAGAACAAGAAATGGAAAGCGGTAAGATTGTCAGAATATTCCAGGTCTAATGCCACATACTTTCTCTGCCTGAAAGCCTTGCTTTGGCTCAGACCACAGTACCTACAGTAACATCGCCTCTTTCAAGTATATATCCAAGCTAAAATTTTAGTAATTAATGGAAAACCACTGAATTAACATTCCAGTCACAGTGTTGCCTAAAGGAATTTTAATAGCACTTTAAATGCACTTTCCAACATGGTTAATCTCTCTAATTTCCAACTCTATCTTACTTTCTTTACCATTAACAAGTTATCCATATCCACTGCAGCACCTATTACAGATGGTGACAGAATATTCCACATGTATAGCAGGGATACATCAGAAGCCACCTAGACAGGAGCAGCATGGGGAAAAAAATCTATCTTTCCCTGGTTCTTTAAGTGCAAGTTATGCAAATTCATAGACTTCATTTTAATTTTTTTTAACTCCACAGCCCCCCATGAATGGTCTCAGTCATGTCTAAGAATCAAAGCAGACAACAGTGAGAGCAGATCCTTCAGAACCAGCCAGTCTATTGATTTCCTGACAGAGTCAGACACAGTGCCACTTAGAAAGACACTGAGCTGACTGTTGTAGCACTTCTGTTGCTGGAGATGTAACCTGCATACCAAAAGCCAGGGCTGCTGTGAACAGCAACACCCCAAACAGATGAGCAAAGGTGGGTACTTACCTGGATAAGATGGGTTGTCCTTTTTCTCCAGCTGGTACTGAGCAAGCAATCTGAATATCCCCCTAAGTGAAAGGAGGAAAGGAGAAAATCAAAATAAAAATAGTAATTGAGAAACAACCCAAAACCCCCACCTTTAGAAAATATGACCTGATTTGCCCTTTTGCACAAAGACCTAGTTGTGAATCTCATCACTGGACAAGGTTTGCTATCCAAATGCTGTTTATTTAAAGTAACCACTCAACTGGAACCCAGGTCCTGCTATCTTCATCTTCAACACTGTTGTCAGAGAAATGGATTGTAAGGACTGTGTCCTCAGCAAGTGCTACTACAAAGTGTAAGAGTGCCTTACCTGGCATTGGGAGTGAGACTGCGCAGGACATGCGTGAGGGAGCTCAAAGCCAAAGATCCAGACTGTTGTACTAAAAGCGAATTCTCATAAGACGTTTCTTCCACGTAAGGACTAAATGTGGTTGTTTCATACCAAAGCCAGTTATAGAGACTCAGCTTTGCCTGATCCCACACTAGACAGAGAGAAAAGAGCAAGCAGACAAAATTGGGAGGTTTATCTTTTCTAAGGTGTTAAATAAGCAATATTAAAATGAACATAGTTCTACTGTAGGACTGAGGAAACTATGCATGCTTGTGAAATTCACAGTACATAGACCCAGATACTTGCTGTTCCAGCAAGACAATTTCTCTTCAACAAAACATTTGCATGCATCCCTTTTCCATACCAGTTTCATAGATAGACTGTAAATCCTTCCAGAGTCAACAGTGTGCAACCAGCTGCAGCTGGATGCTCTGCCCAGAGTGCAGGTAAACCAGCTTGAACAATACCCTTCTCAGAGTGTGTGGAGATTCCTTCCTTGAGTGGGGATGCTCCTCGAAGTTACTTCTCAAGGCTGAACTAAAGAGATTTGCCCACAGTTGTTGGTATGGGTAAGTAACATCAATCTCTACTTAATAACTGTTTTTGCTAGCTTTAATATAACTGCTTCAATATTCCTTCAAAAATAGTGCACTGTACTAGTAGTTATAGCCACCTATACTCTGTACTAAATAATTCTGATTAAGATCTTTTAGTCTAGTCATCATCTTAATTTAAAAAAACACATTTATTTATGTATTTGGTTTGCCATCCTTAATCCTGGGAGACAAAGTTCAATTACACCTAATATAATCCTTTAGACATAAACTATCTACTAAGTCTGGCACTAAGATTGGGTCCAGCCACATCTAGACTCCTCTCCAAGGACAAGTTTAGAAAGCAGGGGGGGTCCTTTCTGCACCTCATGGCTCAATGGGAGGGCTTCTCTTTGTCTGAAGCTTCTGTTCTGCCCCCAACACTGGCTGATAAACAAAATTGTTAAGTTGCAATGACAGACATAACATCCAATTTCTAGTTCAGTAAGTCCCTAAAAATCAAAGGGTGCCAGAAGCTAGGAATCTATTTGTATATTATGATCAGTATTATTTCTCAGTATCTTTATACAGTTTTGGTTCAGTACCACCATAGTCCCCATGGGGATTATACACACATCAACAGAACTGTTCTACAAATCAACAGTAATACACGAGGTTATGAAACAGCAGCCCCAAAGCAGAATGCAGATTCTTTGCTAGATCAGGGAACTCACTGAGAGGAGCATTGATGTGATCAATAGAGGCAATGAGGTAAATGCTGGGCAGAGATGACAGCTGTGCCAGGATCTGCTGACTTCTTTCTCCTCTCAACATCTGGCTGTCCAGGTTATGAATGAGGACATAGAGCTCTAAAGATGAATCTGCAAGGTCAGAAAAAACAGCAGAGAACCAATCAAAGAAACTGCACACAAGCTGGCTTCCCATTCCCAGGGCAGCACAGGACAAGTCTGCTCCATCAGGCTCCATATATATCACTCCAATATCAAATCACTTTCCTTTTACGGCTTACTTTGATCCCATACTTGGTTTTTCTGAGCACCTAAAAGGATTTTTCTCAATTCACTGTATCACAGTTGTCATCACAGCTACAGTTCTTTTTTTCAGTTTAAGCTTTTCTGTTATAATCTACTTTCCACTTGGTCACAGGTTTACCGTGAATTGCCCTTTTAGCTATGCATTTCTTTGCAACTCAAGATCATTAAAATATATTTTAGAATGGAAGCCTAAGCACAGTTTGTTCAGCTGCTTTCGAGTTACATGACTAAGATCTTTAAGCTCCTCTTCACACGTGAAAATGTATTTTCTATTAATGCATTAAGGGCATTAATTTTATTCTATTAATCTATTAAGGGGTAATAGATTCTATTAATCTATTAAGGGTTGGATCCAAAACATATTAACTTCATTGGAAATTTTTCCCACTGAGTCCTGAAAGAAAGTTACAAAGACCTAGCTTGGATAATGCAAATGGCAGATGCTAAAATTTCCGGACAGTTTCTTGCTGCTGTATTTATCCCTAGGAACAGCTGTTTCCTCTGTCCAGAAACAATTCTGGAACTACAACCAGTTTTTGTGCAAATGAATACATACTTGTCTGCCAATGAAAACCAAAGGTTCCTCAGATTTCCAGTCAGATCAGCTGTAGTGTACTTGATTTATGTACATCAAGGTGCATACTGCTGTTCACCAGTCTTTTCACTTAGTCCCACCAGACGTGATGGGTAATGATGCAAAACAAAATATAAACACTGAAACACCAATGCCATGCACAAATAAGATTCCATGGCAATGTATATAACATGTATATAAAAGCAGTAAAAGAGATGTTCAAAAGTATTTCAAGTAAGCATTCCATGTGGGAATACCTGTTTAATTTTCCTTTTGAAACCAATTCTAACCTGCTTTGACACTGCTGTCCTGCTGTAAAACACTGACTGAGGTAACAGCTTGGGATCGTGCACACATATATTTCTGGTGCACATGTTTTCATATATGTTGCATAAATTACAAGCAAGGAAGTGTACCAGTTACAATACACTAAGAAACTGTGATTGCACATATGAAAACTATGAGGAAAGAAATGCCCTCCTAACAGCAAGCAAACTCTAATATTTTAATGTATAAATTAGTCATTTTACCTTCTTTAAACCTTTTAGTAATGAATTCAAGTTGGTCAAGGGGGCTGCGGAAGGTTCCTATATGATCCAATACCTCCTCTGTGATGGAGTTGAGAATCTGAAAAAGAAAACAGGTGACCCTTATGAAGGGATCTGGCACTTAAGTGTAGAAAATCTGAAACTGCCCTTGACTCTCATGTGGGAGGTAATCCAATTTTTGCCATCAAATCCCCACAACAGTCAACATTAACAAAAAAATTCTACCCCTTTTCAAAATAGTGACATAAAATAAGGCTTCAGAGTGATAAGTATCTAGTAATTACTGCAATTCCTTGGAAAATGCACAGGATAATTTCTTTAAGAGAGAGAGGAACTGCTCTTCATTCAAGAGCCTGCTGCTATAGGATGCAGCAGGCTTCCTTAATATTTTACACTGAGAGACTTAAGAGGTATCTGTAAAACAGGATGATTACATAAGCCATAAGCTTTTCCCACACTTACAGATCTCACAGTGATGCTGGGAAAGTATCCATTAACCACAAGGTGAACAGAATCCTGGAGCAGAGACGTACGAAACTTCTCCAACAAATCACGCTTTGAGCCCAGTCCATACAGCACGATATTGAAACCCAAGCTGCAGAAAAGTGAGCAAAATACACTGAATCAAAAAAGTACAAGTCTGGTTTTAGGTTCATATATTTATTAAGCAAAATGATCCTCTGCAATCTTGCCTCTAAAAACTTTCACATTTTGTCAACTCCAGGTTTACCTTCACCTGACAGCTAATAAATAAGATGAGCTGCAAGGAATCTGAAATGTGGTATGTGCCATTCTACTAAAAGAAGCCTTTTAACAGCCTAGAGGCTCACAAATTCAGCAAAACATCTATGTAAGAAAATGGTATTGACTAAGAACGTGATAGTACATCTAAAACTTCAGGTTACAAATGTAACCAGCACTCACATGTATCTCCTCACCAGTGGTTATATTAAGTGCTTACCAGGGGTCACAGCATTTACAAGGAAAAAAGCAAGCCTTCATGCTGATTTTCCACTCTGATCCACAGGCGCAATTTCAAAGCAAAATTACTCTATTCTCATATATATTTCTTATCCTAATTGTTCCACAGAAAAAGAGGCAGGAAAGCACAAAGAAAATATGGTAGGGAATTGTAGAATCCCAGAGAAACTGACTTTAGTCACATCCACTCCTCTCTCAGGCTTCATCATGATCTGAGAAATGCTCATTAGGCCTTGGTCTTTGCGAATTGCACCTGGAATAAGCCCCTCTCCAACTTATCAGAAACACTGTCTGTTCCCAGGAACTAGTGATGTCTAATGAGCACATGTTTTTTAACAAGCAGCCTTGGAAACTTATTTTTCTTGCCTGAATAACAACCCCAGTGGAATAATATTTCGGTTGCTGAACCTTCAAAGAAAGTTACTGACTCAAATTGCGGCCAGGATGAAAAAATTACTATGACTGAAGCCCACTCTCTTGCCACCCTATAAGCAGTGGTCTGAAATGAAATCATTTTGAGGTCTCAGTTCCCAGAAGGTAACTGGCTAATGTGTATGTCTCAAACATTGATAACCAGATGGCTGTGAAGCCAACCAAGGACTGTTAATAATAACAGACAAGAATTGTTGATAATAACCAAGGATTATTAGTATTAACACACTGTGAAGAAGAACAAGTTTTGGCTGGAAAAAAGGGGCTAGGTGGAGACAGGGCAGCACTTTTCTGAACCACAACACAGTACAGTGCAAGTGCAGGAATGGCTGGCAGGAAGTGGATGTGGACTATAAGGTGGGGTTGGAACTACAAAAGACCCCCGAAGCCCTTTGATCCACTTCCAGAAAGGCCTAAAAGAACGGACTGTGCATAACTAATTAGCATAGAAAGTGACAAACCTGCCCATGAAAAGGTACCCCCCAAGCCCAGGCAGTGCCCTCAAACTCCAGACATGTCAGCAGCCGGACCGATGCAGCTGGATCGTTGCTTATCAGGTGGATCAATGCTGAAACCAGGATTGGCATCCCCTCAGCTAGGTCAGGACTAAGACCAGGATCGGCATCCCATCAGCCGCATGGATGCTGGAGCAAAGGTTGATGATCCCTTTTTCTCTCTCTTTTCCTTTTTCTTTTCCTCTCTTTTTTTCTTTAATCTCCCTTTTTAATCAACCTCTTTAATTTCTCTTTTCCCTTCTACCCTACTCCATTATCCAGAACTCACTGCCATATGCCTGTATAGTAAGTCAGGGACTAACATACCAATTTTCATGCCATGTGAGTAATGTACTAATAAAACTCTCTGATTGTTTGTGGATGCTTTGATTTTTGTTGTTCCTTTTGACCAATGAGTATTTTTGAATCTTAAGAGCTTCCTTACTCTTAAGGGTAGGTCATCACAGGAATCACAAAGCTTTGTTTAGTTTTAAGAAGCACGAAAAGCATCATCTTAACCAGAAAGAAGTTTATCAGGTTACTCAAAAAGCACTGGGCAAAGGTAAGGTGTTCAACAGGTGTCACTGCCTGCAGTGCCATCTAAGGATTTGTTCCTTCTGCCCTGCCACATTCATCTCTAACCATCTGCCCAGATCGCCGAGTCACGGAGAACTCCTCCTCTTGCAACTCTCCAATTTTCACAGCTTATGTCTTTTTCATACACTTTGTCACTCCTCATGGATCACAGATTTCATTATACTCCACTCCCTTGCAAAGCTTCCAAGGGGCTTTCTCCTCACCAGTACTGGCTCCAGCCTCAGCACTTAACTTCAGAGCTGGTGGTCTGCCTTCTCTAAGGCACTTCAGAATCTCACAGCTCTCTATAGTTCCATTTGCTTCCTGAATGTTCACTCTTTTCTCCTCACCATGAAGATACACACAAACCCAAATAAAATTTATAGTTCCCATGTTTCCAAAGGCATTAAGGTTTCTTTGTGCCCAGATAATTAGGTACTACAGGCATTCAAAGTTAACCGCTACGCCACTAGAGATAGCCACAGACTGAAGAAATTGGTGGTGGGCTACTCACTACCAGTTCGCTGCTGTAAGCAAAACCAATTCCTTACAAAGGACGCTTTTTTCATCATTCACTTTCCCTGTTTTCTCATTATTCATGTTCCCCGTTTGTGAATGCCCTCTAGATTGGTTTAGAGAGGCACAGGCAAACTAGCCAGGTAGAATGCAATGTCATTGCACTTCAGACATTCAGTTTAAGGAGTTAGTCAGATATGATTTGGTCTGCAAGAAGCACTGAACTACATTAATGTCACCTACTTTTAAATTTAAGCAATCAACCATAAGAAAAGAAGTCGCTCCTTAATTCACCCACAGGATATTGTTGACTAAGGGTAAGTTTACTGGCAGTGCCTTTTTACTAGGCTTATTTAGTGATTCTCATTGGATACTTACTGTAATTGCAGCATCCACTTGGAAAACAAGGATTCATGTTGCTGGTTAAGTTCTTTAATTTCAGCAGCATAGGCAAGGGGAGCTTTTGTCAGAAGATCACGCAGTGTTTCCTATGTTGAGAAAGAGATGACAGTCATTCAAAGCAGAAAAGAAACAAGGCATATCTGGAGTCCTTAAAAACACCCTCTAGTATGCTTTCTAGCAAGGGAGAATAGTTTTCATTGTCAGTGCACTCAATTTGTGGTTGTTTCTTTTTTCCATGAAGACCCCCTAAGCACAGTTTTGCTACTGGAGACACAAAACAGAGATTAAGTAAACTTATTATGTGAAATGACAGCCAGAGTAGGACTAGAGCAGATATCACACTGTGTTTTTTGTCTTTCTGCCAAGTACGGGAAAACCACTACAGGAACAACAGGCACACTCAGAGCTTACACAGCCCCAAGCACTGCACCAGGAAGGTGCCAATATTACATCCCTGCTCAGGGGAGCAAAGGCTTAGCAACATGCTTAGTAAAGGTTCAGATGTTTGTCACTAGAAGAGAATACTCAAAAAAACCCATCATCTTAAAAAAGAAATACAGCAGGAAGAAAATAATTTGCAGCTGATAGCTAAATGCAGAAAAAGTATTATTTCAAAAGCACCGAGAACCAAAGGAATAATTCAGCTTTAAAGGTATGCTGTGATGCTCATGTTTAATCAGCATGGCAGCATAAGTAGCATCAAATCTACACTGACCTCCCTTTCTCCTCCATTTTAACAGCTTTGCTTTCCACTCCCTTGCAACAGAAGACAGTTTACGCTGGAAAGGCAGCTGCAATGTATCAGACAAAGCACTGAGAGACAGAACTGCTAAGCCTTCGATTACTTTGAAGCAAGCAGTAGATTTAACACTGAAAGCCTTGATTTCCTTCCAGAGCTGTTACAAAAGAACTTGTTAAGAATACAGGTGTTCCTCTGGGCAGCAATTCCAGACAACAGCAGGCATCAGGTAGTCTGCATATATGCCATCTTTTACAACATAAATGGGCACAAAAAGCAGTCATGGACACAAGAACTCCAAATATTCTACACACTTCCCTGGCACCTGTCCTTGGGTACCTGTCTATGTAGGGTACCACTCCTTGCTTTGAACTGTCTCATGGAAGTGAGAAAAATAAAGTAATTCAGTCATCACAATTAGATGATTCCTGTCTACTAGAAACTGGAAAGGAACAAACTAAATCTAACAAACTAGGTGACAACATTTTGAGCTGTCCCAGTCCTGCAAATGGCTTGACCTAGTAGTGTTAAAAGAGCTCTCTTTATTTCCTCTACACATAAATAGTCAAGACGGCTTGTAATTCCCCACATTATTTCATTGACAAAGTACTCTTTTGGTGATAATTTTTAAAACAGGTCTCTACAATTGTGCTTCTCCCTCTTCTCCTCCCTCAAGAGCAAATTTTAACCTCTTCTGGTAACCTCTCCTCCCTGCATTTTCCCTACTGTCTCATATTCAAACAACTGGGCACTGTCCCTGCTCAGAGCAGCAGAAGGGAACATACTGCTTAAAACGCTACCTAAACCAGTGTTACCACCGAGCATGTAACGAGCAGAAATAAAGTGAAAATAGCAACATCAGGAAATTTTGAAGAGGGAAATCTTTATCAAAGAAATCAAAAGCTCCAAGAGTTGTGTTATTCACTGTGAATGTACCTGATTCAACCTTCTTTTCCGCAACTTCTGCAGCGTTCGGTCTGAAGTGAGCACTTTGGAACTACTGTGAGCTTCAAAGTATTCTTCCATCAGGTTGCTCTGTAAAAGGATAGCAAGATCAGCCACACTCCTCCTGCCTCTCCCTAAGATGGCCGATATGAGACATAGCACAAGGATGAAGAGAAAGACAGAAAATATTAGCAAAAATGGCTTTTATAGTAGCATTCTGCCAAAGCCAACCTAGTCAGATGATTCCTTCCTGAAGATAGAGACTGAAAAGAGATTCTGAGAGAGAGAACATAACACTTAATTCTAAGGCAGTATGAGGATCCCCGATGCTGGAAGGAAATAAGACAATTAGGCTGAACACCAAGCCAGAACAGTAATGTGTGCTTCTTTTGGTGCTACAGGAATCAATTCCTTCATCCTTTATCAATACAAGGTCTCCTGCTTCATGGACATCTTAGAACCTCTCCTTCTGAAGCTGCTAAGGATACAGACTGGATTAGCCCACAGGCTCCCGTGATGCCTGTCCAACAGGGATTGCTCAGAAGTACCGCAAAAGCCAACCCAGCTGGTTTGATTTGAAATGAGTCCAGCAGTCCTTCTCCACAGTCAGGTGTGGTCACTGACAGCTTATTGTCACTACACATCCCTTCGCGTTTGCTAGCTCAGAATTTTTGCACACTCACCATCTTTTCCTCCTTATTTTTTTTGGCTAGGCTGTTTCTGGGAGGAGGTGTAGGTGCAGCCTTAGTTTTTGCTGGGGTCTTTTGACCTGATAAAACAGTGCTGACTTCTTGCTGATCTTCTTCATCCTCCTCCTCTGAGCAGGAAGCAGAATATTCACTCTCACTTTCTAAATAGGAATCTGGAGCTAGAGCATAAATTTACGATTAAAAGCTAGGAATGACTTCTTACATGTAATCCATTTTGCACCATCTCACACTCTCACACACATTCTCGAGAAGTTTTTCAAGCATATGAATCCTCAATATTTTTTACAGAAAGGTAAAATCAATGCTTAACAGAACTGCAAACACACATGGTCATTTCTTTCCCAGTTCTAGCATCACAAAGTATTGTTAAGTAAAGCTTGCTCCTTGACACCAACTAAGAAACATAATTCGACCATAAAAATGGACAGTGGAATTCCCTATTTCTCTTAGAATCTCTGCATAAGTTTTCGCAAATGCCAATCATGCAAGCTGAGTATCTTCTAAGTCACACTGCAAAAAGGTTTTGTAAAATATCTCTGTTAGCAGTGTTGATTGAAGAGCACAGACAAATCTGGCTCAGTCTTGGTCTCTCAACACAAAAGAAATAGAAGATGAAACACCATGTGCTAAACTCTCCTCTGCATTCATTCTGAGCATGTATAGCCAACCAGTTGTTGGAATAACTATTGGAATACTTTACCATGGATGTCCCAGCCATCATCAAAAAGTTTTATGACCTGGTTCAAGCAATTACGCCACATTTAAGTGTCAGCACAGGTTAGATTACTGGAAGTTTTGTCTCTTTTGATCATGTTACTGAAGTTTGGCAACTTGGTGCTTCTAACCTTTCCATCCCTTACCTTAGTAACTATCAGTTGTAGGGAAAAGGTCAACATAAGGACATTTCTACACTCTCTGCAGGATGAAGCAGATTGCTTCAGTCACACTGCTACTACAGGCAGAAGCTCACCAGGAAAAACACTCTCTCCTGAGCACAGCCTCACTGATTGGGGGAGGTAACTGCAAAGGCTGATCCTTACCTGCTAGCCTCTTTCTGAGCCTGTAAGGTGTGGTTGACACAAATTCTTTCTTTTTACTCTGCAACAGCAAAGAAAAAACATACATTAGAAGAAGAAGCATAGCTCTCCTCTGAACAGCTCTCTGCCAAGCAAAGAGTAGAATCAAGTTACATTTCCAAAGTATTTCAGCCCACATGAAACTAGGAAAGCAGAAGCAGTAAGTATGGAGAGTTCTTGTTTTGCCATTCCGAGGGAGGCAGGATCAGGTTCCAAAAGGGGCTTAGTTCTTTCAACTCGTGTCTTGAGATGGAGGGTAGAAAATTGTGAAATCTCCAACCAAGATGCCAATCTTGGTCTCTCAGGAAGAGTCAAATTGAAGCAATGACAAACTGAAAATGCTTTGGTCCCCACAGTAGTCATCTTCCACACCATGCTGTCTGCTGGAAGTCCTTTGGATGTCCCTCTATGAAAACAACTACCATGATGACAGAAGACCACTCAGCATACTAAGCCCAGAAGTACAGCACAAGGAACCCAAGCTGCCTGCACTCATCAGGTTGTAGTGGCACATTTTCCTTACATGTGTAAAGCACATGACTGACTTGGACACTGGATCAAGTCTGCAACACTTAGGAAACACTTTTGTTGATCCTGACAAAGTGGATGTGAAATCATCAGGGAGTGAATATGGCATCCCAAAACAGCATCTCTTTTTCAGGCATATCTCATCCTGGAACCTTATTCCAGAAAAGTTGTGTATGATGCTATACCATTTTAGAAAGCCAACTGTTCCACTCTATAACCATAACTGGCAGTTCTGGACAGTATCTCTCTGTAACATCACAAAACACAACATCAACTTACATCCCCCGTTATCCCAATTTATAAACCAATGCTAAAGTAAGAAACTGAACAGCACCACAGTTCTTGAACTCCTGTTCTAACAGCACTCCTAACAATTAAGGCTTTTTCTTCCTTTAGTGAGAAACTGGAAAGCTACGAGTTAAACTGTGTATTAAGGGATAGTCGAGCACCCTCACTTGTGTGATGCAAGGAAACAGTTTCCACCCATGGTAATTAAGCTGTCAAACCCACTATTTGCCCACTGACTCCAAACCCCATAGTCCTTATTAATGGCAGCTCTGGTTCTCATTTCAGTTACTCCTGTGTGGTTGGATTAGGCTTTTCAAGGTCTTTCCTTTCCAGAACTGTACGACTGGTCACCTCAAGTTTTAAAAGTAGGGGGGAAAAAAACCCAACCAAAATCCAACCAAGCTGAAGTCATCACTCACCCTCAGCTGCTCTTTGTTTGAACTTGAATGTTCTGAAAAACAAGAAACAGCATTGTACAGAGTACTGCATATTTTCAACAACAGCGCAAGGTGATCCAGTACAAAACCAGGCATTCACTATTCAAAGGTATGCTGCACCAGAATATCAGCTCCCTGACTCTACCTCCTCACAGGTAGGCAAGGAGAGAACAAAGACAATTGTTGGGAGGAATGGGTTAAAAGTAAAAGACTGGCAAAGAGATTTACAAATATGCTCAAGTGACCCTGCAGCTGGGGATAGCAAAGACTCAAGTAGCAATGTAGAAAAACACATATACCATGTATATTGCTGTTGGCTCTCTGTATGCTTTGAGAAGTAGAGCATCTGTGTCTAGATAACACAGGTGCTTGTTAGACCTGGAGACACCCTAATGGGAGAGTGAATGAGGAGGCTCAAGCTCCCTGTCTTGGTACAGAGAGGATCAAAACACAGTGAAAATCACAGCACGGTGGTAAACTATACACATATGAGAAGCCACTGATAAACCAGTGTGAACAGCAGGCTGGTGATTCTCTAGCACTGGACTAAACTTAATGGTGCCTGAATCTCCACTCGGTGCCTACACCATCTTCACTTGTGCGCCTCTGCCCAGGTGTGGCCTCGGGGAACCTGTGGTTAGTGAGGTAATGGAAGTAAATTTACTCTTTGCATTCCAGCCATGAGTCTGTGGTTGTTCCAGCTGCCTGCCTGTGTCGACTCACACAACAGTCAATGTTATTACCACAGAAGGCAGCTTTTAATTCTGGTCACAGCTTTGGGAGGCCATTGGGAGGAGGGAAGAGGCAGAAAAATGAGGTAATGTTTTCTCCCTGAGCACATCAGACTCCACTTCTGAGCACAAAGGCACATGCTCTTGCCAGTGCTGACCTGCACTGATTTCTCCCACCTGTATTTCTCCCTGCAGCACTGGGCGCTTAAATATTATATAATAAAGTGTGAATTTACACATGAACACCCCCACACTCCTACCTAGCTGCTGCTTAACGTGTAAACCCAACTCATAACTCTCTCAAGTGCAAGTATTTCTGTTGAATGCAGAGGAAGTCGTTAAATGTCACAGCAGTAGATGAGAAAGAGGTTCCTGTTTCCTCTAGAGCAGCAGGGCAGAAGAAATCTGACACTCAGGTGAAGCAGAGGCCATGCATACCAAACAGTTCAGCCTATGGTGTTAAGCTGACTAGAACACTCAGGCATGACAGAAACTGGCACTCAAGCATTCACTCCACCAACCCAATAGAAACATAACTGCCATTCACTCAGCTTCAGTTGCTGAAGCCATCATAGGACTTACTGCTACTTTGAGGTGTCTTTGCTGTCTTCCCAGGGCCCTTGGAGTGATCAGGTGCCACACTCTGTTCTGGTGTGTGGGCTAATTCAGAGGCTGTAGGAAAGAGGGGAAACGGAAGAAGTTTCACATGTCAGGTACAAAACTTCCAGATCTGAGTAGTCAGACATGGAGCCATATACTTGAAATGCTCTCTAAGTATTAATTCCTTAGCTATTGCAGGAAGTGCACCAGATACTTCCTTTTTTTTTCTAACCCTAATGGTGAATGTAATCCTCAGCAAAGATTTTCAAAGACTGAACTCGTCAGTTAATTAATTTTACAAGTGTGGCTGAGGCAATGGCAGAGCACATTTTGCTGCCTGGGAGAGCACGTCTGAATCAGAGAGATGTTTGGCCAGGCTCACTTAGCCCTTTAAAATTGCTCAGCTGGACATAGTAAAGCATCAGGTATAGCAAACACATCAGTTGCCCAGGAGGAACTATTTACCTCTTTGTACTACTTATCAGTACAAGCTGAAGTCAAAGGACTGATCTGAATATGAAAGGACCCCATAACCTGCAAACAGTCCCTACCATTGCAGGACCAACAGCCTATTGTATGGAACAACACTGTGACTAACAGCCCAGCATTGTATGACTTCCGTTTTCAAACTGACTTGGCTGCAGGAGAAAGCACCAGTGAAACCTACTCTGCTGCAGAAGGAGGTGTAAGATAAGAAACACACAACTTCCCAAGACACAGTAGAAGCTAAGAGGCACCAAAACCCTCTCTCTCTTGGATTATCCTTTGTAGGATGTATCAGTAGCTGTGACAGCTAAATGCTAATGAAATTCAGACGATGTTGGACATACTCTTCAAGTGAGAAGAAATGGTGACAACAGGCCTCAAGCATCTTATTTGAACCAAAAGAGTCCACCCTCTCCAGAACTGCAACTTTCTGCAGACTGTGAACTTAGAGTCCAGTTAGCCCAGCAAGCACACTCAGACACTTTGAGTAGAAATCCTCTAACATACAAAGCTAATATAGCCCTTGTTTGATTCTCTGCTACGTAGTAAGGATATTCTCACATCCTTCTAAATTACACAAATAAAAACCCTACCATCCTTTGGCACCTACATGCAGACTTTTCCCCAGTATTAAGAAACTTCTACATTTTCTTATGTGTTTATTATCTGTATTTCTTACCCCCATCATGTCGTTGCTTTGTCCTAGCCCTGTGCTTTTGTTTCTGATGTAGACTGATTCAAAGACTGATAAAAGGTGCTGAAATACTGCAATTATATCTTTTGCATAAAAAGAACTGACAAATCACTTAAGCAAGAATACTCAAAGAAAGACCATAGACGGAGCAAGAATGAAAGAAAAAAGAGCAAAACATACCCAGCTCTGCCATTTTACTGGAGCGTTTGGGAGTCTGAAATGAGTAAACTTCACCACCACTTACACTTGTGCCATTTCCCATTGGATCTGTGAAAAGAAATGTTACCTGCAGCTATTTTAAAAGCACTGATATATTCCCAACCCAAGAAATATGGAATGCAATATTTCGCTATTTGGCTCTCTTTATACTGCAGGTGCTATAAAATAAATATCATAATAAAATCCTAGAATAATAATCCTCTCCTCTGCCTGTTACCACAACCACAGTTAGAGCTGGTTCAGCCCTCAAAAGCAATTTCACTGGCATTGTACAACCCTGACACTGCAAGAATCTCCTTAAGTCACAGATGTGTTACGTTTTCTCCTGCTAATACCTTGGGTAGATATTCCAAGAGTAGCAACATAGTTCTTCTCTTCTAGGATCTCCTGAGCTTCATCATCTGAAATATTCTCAAGTTTCTTCACAAATCTCTTCAAACTGATACTCGGCTGAGGCTTGTCCTTCCGTACTTTGATACCTAGGATTGCAATAAAAGCTTTAACCTCCTGCTATTTCATGATTTCTACTGCAGTAGTATGCAGCCACCCAACTCAGAGACCAAGTTGCTGTTATAACAAATACAATGTTAAGATGTCCTGCTAAAAGAAGACCTGGTCAGCAGCTGACCCTACAACCATTAGTCCCTCCTTCTCCACAAATGCTGGCCCCTGCAGTTCGTAAGGACAAGACACCCATTTCAGCACACACCAGCTTCCATCGTTTGGGCAAAATGACAGTGACTCGCACATTACAGCACTGCATGCAAAGGGAACGGTACTTGCCATGCCCTATCCTTCATGGTGAAAGGCAGCAAGTGGACAGTACCTTGCCTGTAGGCTGTCAGAACACTCGTGGGAGAATTTAGGCTGCGACCCCTCTGGAGACCGTGTGTCTGACCTTCTGCTCAAAGTAGGACCAGCAGTGTCTGATTCGGATGCTCTGTGCCTTGTACTGGCAAGTTTGAAGCATCTCCACAAAGGTTCCAAACCTTAAAAGTAGTCAAAACTGCAGCAAAACTCTCCTACAGCACCCACCACGCGGAGCCTCGCTCCGCCCCGCCCGCAGCCCGTCCCGTGCCGGGCTGGACAGGGACCAACAGCGGAGGGGGCGGTCGTTCGATCCCGGAGGCCTCGTCCTGCTGCGGCCCGACCTGGGTGCTGCAGAACCCCTTTCCCGGGGGCCGCGGCGGCTGCTCAGATCCCCCTCCCCGCGCCCTGGGAGCGGCGGGCGGTGCCGGGCTGGGCGCTGCCCGGGGCCGGCTGTACCTGTGTCGTCGGCGATGTGCTTCAGGACCTCCTCGTCGGGCACGAACTTCACCTGCAGGACGCGGCGGCGGCCGCCGCCCGACCCCTCGCTGCGGCTCATGGTGGCCCCGCCTCGCCTCACCTCACCCCACCCTTCACGGCGCCGCTCCGGCGGGACCGGGGCCAGAACCGGGGTCCCGGCCGCTCCCCGCGCCGCCGGCAGCGGCAGCAGGAGGCGGAACCGCGCTCACGTGGAGCCAGCGCTCCGCCCCGCCCGCCCCGAGGCACCGAGAGCGGCGGCCGCGCCCTGCGCGACCCGTTGCGAGGCCAACCCGCCGCCCGCTCCCGGCCCGGGGCGGGACTTCCGCCGCCAGGGAGGCGCGGCCCCGGGGCGCATGCCCGGGGAGCCGGGGCGAGGGAAAGCCCCGGGCACAGCGCTGCCCACGGCCCCGGGCACAGTTCCCTTCCAAGCTCCGCGTCTCCTGGGACAGCTCCGCTCACGGCCCGTACCACCCCCACTACTGCAAACCACATTTTTTAAAAAATCAGCAATTCGCAGCGTAATCATTTCTGTTCAGAAACAGCACAATATTTATTTAACATCTTTATATATTTTTTATATATATATATATAATTTTTTTTCTGCATTGCAGAGTGTGTCAAGTTTTATACATCTCTATTTACAATGATTTAAAATAATTATATTTCTTCTCTGGCAGGTATTTACAAAGTCAATAGTAACTACATTTCACATTTCAACAAGTCAACAGCATGAACCAGCTCAGTAAGACAGTTAAGATAATGGCTTACATGCACCAATAACATGATCTTCAATACGTGCCTTCTTCAGGACTAAGAATGAAGATTTTCCTTGGTCCCAGGTTAAAGGACATCATACAGCAGAGGTCACGGTTATTAAAAACCTGTTTGGTTTAGTCTTTCACCAGTACCGAATCTTGAATGTCTGGGGTTCATACCAGCACGCAGGGATATCCTGGTGAAGAGGGGCTCGCACTACCAATCCGTGTCCTTTGCCTTGCCTGTCTGTCCACAAGAAGTGGGCTACGTGCTGCTTATGCTCCTTCTATGAGATTACAGAACGCTAAAGTAGTAAAAATCCTCAGAAACCCTAGTTCAGAGAAACAAACCTAGTATGACAGAAAAAAGTATGAAAATAATCTTTTAACCCTTGCAGAATGTTTCTTTTTGCTAGTAAAACTGACAGCAAATTCTGTATTCTTACAAGGGCAAAAACAGATCAAAAGATTCATTGTCAAGTACAGGAATTACAAATTTAAAAAATGCAGCATGGGGTACCTCAATTAAGTTGTTGGGGTTTTTTAATAGCAAATAAAAGCTACCATAGTAAATCTAAAATGTATTAAGAGTAGCTAATTTAATTATTAAAAATCTTTATTAGCTTTTTCCTGGAATCTTCGATATGAAAAAAATGTTAAATGACTCAGTTTTATTTAATTATATGGTATTTGTCCATAAATAACCAGCTAGTAATATCCATCCCTAAAGTATGCACTATCTGCAAGAAAACAGTAACAAAGTAATCATTGTTATTTTTATTAACGCAATCAAACTGTCTTTTTTCAAAGTAATCATTGAACACTGACACACTGACACACACAGACACACCCCAGTACTAGGAATCTATTAATACTTTGACATGTTGGTTTATCCTGAGTGATTGTTAACTCACATCTACTGTATACTTGAAGCCACAAAGTTTTTACTACTTGCATTTTTCATAAACTAATAACATGAAAGTCTAGCACAACAACAATAACTGCCTGAACAGAAAGAACAGTGTCAATAGCCAGTATTTCTGTCACTCCCAAGTACTTGTTTCAGAACAAAAGGTAAAAGGTTGCTTCACACACACAGTTTTTTTCTGTTTGTGATCAGTTCTGGGGAGGATGAGGACTCACACAGGATTCACTACTGATTTGTAAGGAAGTTTCCATGACAAAGCACCATAGAGACACTTTACCAGGAGATACTCATAAACAGAAATCTTCCCTGACCATTTTACCCACTAAAATCAAAACCTGTGTGAATTCTAAACCACATTTTAACAATCATCTGTTCAAGAGTCAAAATTTAAAATGCTTAAAAAAGTTGTATCAGAATGCAAAGACAGTTTTCTCTAAAACTGCTTACATCTTGCCAACTGTAAAACACTAGGAGCTCACAACCAAGTAACTGGTCAATAAAACCTGATCTCACCACTTTGCTCATCATGCACAAGCTAAAATGTAGGGCAACGTTTTACTGTACAAAGTTTTAATATACATCTGTTCCCAACAATAGCTCCTCGCAGGAATAGCTTACTAATCCTTTATGATAGAAGGGATAATTTATGGACCCATTTTAAATTCATTTGGTTCCTCAGATACTACCTTTGGTAAAATCTGATGAACATAGTTAAAAAAAATCAGGGAGAGGTGTAGCCTAGAGAAAAATAAATAAAAGAATGGAAACAATTTTTTTTTCATTAAATCTTGCATACAGACAAATAACATGGGACAGATTTTTACTAAATACTTTTCTTGTTGTAAGTTGTAAGGTACTCAGACTTCTTCAGCTTGCTTCTAAACTTCTAATGTCACAGGCCTTGACACCTGACAAACTTACTAGGCAAGTTTATCTGAAATGGCTGTTACATTTTAAAAAATCGTGTTCCGAGATTTATTTAAAATAAAATTTCATAATGACTATGTGGAAAACCTCATACATATCAGTCTTGCAAAATCCACTTACTGCTGTTTTCAGGAACAAGCCCTGTTGCTCACAGCTCACCATCATCTTCTATCACTGTGGAAGGAGCAAGTATTTTGGCTCTTCAATTGTTAAAGACGTGCGAATTTTGACAGACTGATACATTTATTCGCTAACACAACACCCATGTCATGATCTGTTACCCTGAATCACCTACAGAAAAGCTTTCCACAGCAAGTTTATCCGAGTGCCAGGGGAGAAAAAACTCTAAAAAATAATCAAGAGAGATTAAGGCCCATATGCTAGAAACAAAACGCATTTAAAATACTGAAAAGAACATAAAATATTGAAAAAATTTATATAAATCAAGAATGCAATGCAAGTATAGAGGATCTGGCTTCTTTGCTTACCATGCTTGAAAAGGAGTGGTACTTTGCAATTTTAGCCCTGCAATTATCCTAAACAAGAAATTGAAATAAAAGGGCCATGTGTACTCTTCTGATGGACATCATAAGTGGTTGTCATAAATGAGACCCAGCTAGTGGCTTTAATGCTATATTAAACATGCCAAGGTAGCATTATCTTTGGCAACGAGAGAATTTCAGAATTTAAGGATGGGATTATTAGATCTACTAATATTAGAAGTATTGTTTTTGTGTGTAGTACATACATTTAATTCAAACATATTCCTTTATATTTTCCATACCTCCTCCAGGATTATGAGCAAAGTACCTACACTGTACAGCTTGGTTTTTATGATTTTCTTCAAAAAGTTATTCTTGATTCTCTCTTAGTCTTCAAATTAATTTAAATTTGTAAGCCAAGATAAACAACTATTTCTGGTTTGTGACTGAAGTTAAAATGCTGAACACTTAAGAAAGATAGTCATTGGTTCATGATAAAATAGGACAAGTTCAAACTCTTAGGTTAAAATACAGCCATAGCATAGGATTATCTATTCCAAAATTAATTTTTCAAAATATAATTCTCTGAACATGTTGTACATTAAATATTGAGGAAAATTTCCCTGGAGCTAAAATTTTCCCAGAACACTAATAATCTTCATTCAAGAAGTAAAACAAACCACATAGTATCTGAAGACAAAAAGCGGTTAGAGTTGGGGTCACCCTACTACAGAGTAGCTTTACCACCACTAAGATGCAGGTTTCCCCCTTAATCTTGAAAAATATGTTCCTATTTACATACAGTATACACACAGTTGAGGCAATTGATTGTCAACACGTGACAAATGTATGTACCTACTCACACACAAGTAAACCTCACATGGTGAGAAAAAACCCTGTCCCAGTAAACTCCAGTATTCATAAATAGTGCAAATAAACACTTCGTCAGAAAACATTTTTTTCTCACTATTTTGATGACTGTAGATATGTTAAAGCTAGCAGGAGTACGCTGGAAATGCTGTATTTAAGACCAACACAAATAGTTGTCTTATGAACTACAAATACTAGATCTAATGCCTAGTGGATGCAACATGATGTTCAGCATTACAGAATGAAGTATGCTGTTAAAAAGCTTCTCCAAATTCACATCAGAAAGAGTGTTCAAAGAAATCTGCATTTAAAATGGAGAGTGATATTGAAGTTTCCAATTGAAAACTATTTAGCAATTGAAAGCAATTTAAACTGTCATCTTGCAATGTTCATTTTAATAGGTATTTTTACTTCATCACTTTGCTGTCTGCAGGATAAAAGAACGGTTCATCTTTCAAACAAAAAGCTGCTCACAATAACACCTGAAAAGGATAATCAAGCTGGAGTTCACAATACCAATATTCTGTATTTTCTTAAAATTACAAAAGCCAACAAAAATGAGTTGCAAAATGGTAGCATATTGTGATGTGTATCAAAGAATATTTAATTTTTTCCTACTTAAGTGTATATATACACATCAGAAAACAGTATCCACACTTCCTCACCTAAGAATTATATGTATGTGCATGCATGCACACATATAGAGGGGGGGGAAATTTTTAAAAATCAGTGTTCTGCTTCTTGTCCTTCTTTTATAATGCTGCAGTTGCACTGAAATACTGCAAAAATCTAAACCTAGTGCCTCATGTCAAGTACCAAATGTTCTAAAAGAAGACACAGCAGAGTGAATTTAGGATGAAATTTAAGTCTAAACATTTGTCACGGGTGTCAGAAAATTTAAGTATGTTTTGTACGTTGTTTAGTATTTAACATATGTAATCAGAAAGCCAGCAGATTATTCCCTCCACCCATATACCAGACACTTCTAATTTTATTTCTGCAACAGTACTTTGAAGTGTACTGAACTTAAGTGAATGAATTTTTTCTACAGTCTTGACACACCTTAGCATAGTCTGAGCCACATTTAGAAGCATTAATGATAAATATGATACACAGCACTGCAAAGCCTGTTACTACAGCTGGTTTGTGGATATTAGTGATGACTCAATTTGTAAGACAAATATTAAACTGCACTTGGCTGAAAAACAACAAAACAAGCTCCAACAACTGCACTAAAAGGGTAATTCTGAGAAGTTATAGATGTACCACATCAGCCCATAGCAAAAATTAATTTTTTTCCAGGGATAAACTTGAACTCATTTTAAAAAGATTGATATGGAATAGGTATATATACACAAGAACAAACCAAAATACAATGAATGAAACCGTAACAAAAGGCACATCAAAATGAGAACTGTAAAAATATCTTGAAGGATAGTCTGACGTAAGTTTTAGCCAATTCAAACTGACTTCCCAATCTAAAGTCACTAAAGCTGTCTCACTTTCCTGAAATAGTTTTATAGTGTGGGACCCCACGCAAAAGAATATTTTTTAAAAAAAGATTGTAAAATTTGATCTGATGCCAATTTAAGTGTCCTAAAACTTCTGGAGGAATGCTTACAATGCAAACAGTAGACAGGAGAGAACCTTCCTAATGAACAGCTCTACTTTTCAAAATACTAAAATTAAGTAACTCTTAGAAAATTAGCTGATGCTATTGACCTTTTCTTTCCAAAAGATTTAAGCAAATTTCCTTTTTGGTGGTCTCCACGAAGTATAAACTTTGTACTTTCAGCCACGACTTACAAATTGTCCCCACTATCAAAACTTTATTTTATAAAGAAGAGTTTAACCATATACAGCTTTTGACATTTTTACAGAAACATAAGCCTTGCAGTTTAATCTCACTTTGCCTTAGTTCCATCTGTGTGTGACTAGTGTCCTTAAAGATTAACTTCCATTTAGAAGCTGTAAGATTTTCTTTCTTTCTGATGAGTCTATTTACTCTTTAACTGAATTTCTGCATCAGTCCAGATGCCATTTAATTCACTTTATAAATGTATTATATGAAGAGTAGGCTACCAAAGTGACTCATCAAACCATAAAAAAATCTTCAAATATTTAAATGAAAATGCAAACTTGAAAAAAAAGTTCTATTTGAAACAAAGATTCAAAAGAAAAAAAAAACACAAAACCCCCCCACAAAAACCCCAAAACAAACAAACAAAAACTCCAAAAAACCCCCAAACCCCAAAAGACATTCAAAGACAGCCTGCTGTTTTTAACTGTTTTTATCCTTCACAGTGACAGTGAAACCAAAGTGCCCACATAAAAAACATAAAACTTTCCTGCAGGTTTACAGTTTGTAAACTTCCAGGATATCATACATGACTCAAGCATAGAGAATGAGCTTTCCCCTTTTCTCTCTATCAATCCAAAGAGAGATACAGAGAGATGAAGAGAGAATGACAAATATTCTCCCATGTAACCAGAAATGTGCTTCTAAGCAGTGTTCTCTAACATAAGTACCTGCCAGTGCCCATACACCAGTCATATACATTCAAGGCTTGGCTCAATGGCACGAGTTCTGAATTTTCTAGAGTAGGGCCAATCCACTAAAATAAGAGTTAAAAAACCTCAACAGATTATATATACCAAGGCAATGAAGTGTGATCCTTCTGGGGAGAACAGGACTGTCAGTACCCCTTTGCACAAACAGCATTGCTAGAAAAGCATTTCACATTGAAGCTTCAGTGTTTCTAGCAAACTATTGTCTCTATCCCTGAGACAGCACCTTGAGAGTATGGTCTGTCTGGACTGCAGGATTCCTCAAATGACACCATGATTGAATTCAGGGACATTGAGAAAGCAGCTGAAAGAGGTGGGGGTGTCCCAACAGCCATGATACCAAAGAAAGCAGCCTGAGAAATACTCTTTACCCGAATACACCTTTCAATTCAGTGATCAGCACCTCACAACAAAAACAACAAAAATGGAGCAGAGATAGCCATTATTTTGTGGGAAAGTAGTGTTTCCCTCCCACTTCCAAACCAAATTGCTTTAACAGCATGGTGTTGTGTAAATTTTACTCTAAATGCAGAATGACCCTGTGTCCTGGAGGGGAAGACATGTAACATTACAAATGGCTACAACGCCATTAGAAGTGCATTGTAACCTACATTATCAGCTTAGAATCCTCTCTCCGAGGGAAAGCAGCTTGTTAATACGTATGTCTCAGTTGCTGAACATCAAAAGCTTCTGGGATGACAGACTGGGGGCAGTCAGGAAAGAACTACCCTAATTTTAATGAAAAAAGTGCTGTAAGCAGCCAGGAGCAGCAATGACAATCCCCTCCCCAGAATTGATTGCACAGACTCAGAGAGGTCCAAAGTCACACTAGAATCTCTGAGGCACTCCTGGTTCTGAGAAAGAAAAGTCATGATCCAGTAGTCTTTGCAGTACTGTAGACCGAGAAAACAAACCCGTTTCTATTTCTTAACAAAGCCAAAAGCATCATCTCATAGGGATCACATTCACCATTTCCGCCGGTGTCTCCAGTCTCACAGTGTTGAAATGGGACTGATCAGCCTACGATGGATTGCACATCACCCAAGGAGAAAGGAAGGCATGGAAAAAGGCATACAGTACATTATATACTGCTTCACAACCATGTTTACAAGGGGGAAGGAGGACGAAGGTGAGGGAAGAATTATTGCTGTTTCAGTAATACAGTATGATAGCTAAACCAAATCAAACAAGATCACAACAGTCAGTATTTTAACACTGTGGGATGATGGTTCATGTTTTGCCTAAGGATGAACTTGCAGGGGATTAATGGGAAAGAAGGAGTACTAAGGAAGGGAGTCAAAGTTACACCTGGGATATCAGCTGCATATTGAAACTTGGAGATCGAGACTGCTTGGTTAGGGGAGCTCCTGGGGAAAGGAGATCTTTACCTTCCCCAGCTTGGCCTAGTCGGTCCTCCTGTAGGCTGATAGTTGAAAACCGATTGGTGTTGCCAGCTGCCAGACTGGAAAAACCCTCTGTACCAGCTCCAACACTGGAGCCTGCTTGACTGCCATTCACATAGTCAAATGATTTACTGGAGGAAGCACTGGCGGTCCTGATCAGGCTCAAGCTGTTGGCTTTTGGCACCACCTGCCCAGCAGGCAGGCTGAGGTGTTTCTTAGTAGGTGTCATCTCGATTGTGTCTCCAGCCAGGTCAGTGGATTGGTGCGTGTACTGCTTTCGAGCTACTGAATCTCGGGGGCTCTCACTGGATTTTGCTGCAGAAGAGGTTTCTTTATCCTTAGAAGAACGCCCACTTGCTGTTTTCCTTAAGCTGCCCTTCTGCGATACAGAGGATACAGGTTTGGTCCCAGCGGGCTGGCTGCTGAGGGAAGCTCCTGATGAAAATCCTTCATCAGCATCATTAAGGTTCACAGACTCCTCTCTTCCATTTACACCTTCAGCATCTATTAGGAAAAAAAGAAGGAACCAAAAAACCCCCAAACCAATCAGAACACACAGTATGCATTTAAGTTACATGAAGACAAAGGTGTGCACAGAATGCCAAAACAAACCTCATTTGCTAATCCACCTGGATTCCACTTGCTTACATTTTTTTTGATTCTCAGCCAATAATTTTCCTGCCGTGTTTAGCAGAATAACAGTCTAACAATAAGTGCTCCCTGAGCCTGATTTGCCTTTCATCTACATCACTTTTATCAGTCAGAGTATCAGTCCCAAACTTTGCCTATAAAACAAGTAGAATTAGGTCCCATTTGGCTGATTTGTTTTAGTTCTGTCTGCACATACTGTTACCCATTCTCCTCCTACATGTGGTTAAAAAAGGAGACAAAACAAAGCTACCACCCTTTCAGATTTCCATCCTATTTTGTGGCAAGATCTAAGCGTGTTCAGGATCTCTTCCAGGCAGAGTAAGTTCTGGTGAGTGCTCAGTAAGCTTCAGAATTAGGCTACTTCCTAGGCCAGCAACGTTCACAATGTTCCAACAGAGGTAGCTGGCACTTCAAACAACGTGACTACACTTTCTATTGAAGCTTAACCCAATTCCTAGTTCTCTCTCATCCAAAACTCAATCCTCCCTGCATTTTCAGCAATCCCATCTGGGTGTTTCCACCATATTACTTTTATCTCAGCATCTAGATTTTTCAGAGGAAAAAACCTGAAACCAAACAACCCTTGTATTAAGAGAAATTTAATCTCTGAAACACTTCCTGTTGTAGAACAGGCACTGTGCTTTTGACTGAAGTATCAAAGAGAAAATAAAAACCTGACAATCTTATTTCTTAAATCCTTGTTTTCAGGCCTATTATATGATTAGGGTTGCACACACTTTTTTTTTAATAAATCTTTTTCAAGTACTTTTTCTAAGCTCCAAGTACTCAAAGGAAGTTATTGTTTCAGTAGAAAACTGAGCAGGATTCAGATTTCAAAACTGAAAATGGAGCTAGAGTTTTTGTTCCATATATCTTGTTTCAGTGAGAAAAAGGCATAAATTTTAACTGTGTTAGCAAAAAAGGAGGTATTCAGGTTATAAGAATTTTGCTTTTTTTTATAAAAGCTGTAGAGCCTGATTATGTGCAAGAAATCTGCAAAACCTATGGATCCATCCCAGCTAAGGCCACTGTACTGCTGTCCAACCCAGCTTGCTGCCAAGCAAGCACATTTAAATCTTTTTTGTGGAATGGGAAAAATGTGGTGCCAAGTATTTAGGAGATTCTAACATTTGAGTGGAAGCTCATCCTTTCATGCTGACTGTTAGATAAGGAACATTTTACATTACAGCAAGCAGAACAGACAGAGCGCTCTCAGTGTGGTTGCTGCCTCTGTGTAGCAGGAATATAGCCTGATCCAATTTCACATTTCTGAAGTGTAATGTAAAACTTTACAGGGAGGTTTTATTACTCTGCTTTAAATTTAGTACTTCTTTTCAGGAAATTTTGCCTTGGAATAAACATTACTGTGTATCAGCTTACAAAAGATACACAAATAGACCATTCTCAGAACAATGCAATGAGAGATTATTCTATAGTTTTATGTAGTTCTATTTGATTCATTAGCCTCCCAGAAACAGAAAGCTAATATGGTTCATGTTACTGCAGTCTTCCTTCCTTGGTAAACCCTTTAGCCTTAGAAAAATAAGCTTCGGTTTCAAGGGTTATTATTAAAGTCTAGGGTGCATTACTTGCTTCAACTTCTGTATCCGTATTTAAAATACATATACTTTCCCCCTCTCCTGCCCACCCTGCCTAGTTGAACTAGCCTTCATGTTCTTCTTGAGACATAAGTGTGTTTTCTTACACTAAACACTGATATATTTAATTCACAATCCACAACATTTCCATTCCCTCCTCCAACCTTCCCACACATAATCAAAGATGCTAAAAAAATAAGACATAACTGGAACATACCAAAAGCAAGACCACTTTTTCAATTAACCAACATTTACATTTCTTTATATCATCATGCAAAGCTGGATGAAAGTGTGTTTGGTTACAAGCAGCAAGAGTAGCAGCTGAATTCCCCTCTCAAGCCCTTCTTATTCAAAAGAAAATACGTAACTTGCAAGAAGGTATCTCCAGATAACACAGCTAAGGTTTTTATTATTACAAGAACATTAGTAGTTTTCAAAGTTTACGTTAAAACATTGCTGTGTAATAGGACATTCCTATTCAGGGACAGTGAAGCAGAACAGTCACACTGAAAAAGTGGCATTTTACCCACAGAATTTAAAGACAAGACTGAGAGGGGTTGTTGCAAGCTTTTGGATGCTGCAACCATACAGGTGCCCAGGCTGCTCAGCAGTGCTAAAAAATGAAGAAGATAGAGAAGACAACATGCAAGAGAATTTCTGTCTAGTCAGATCCACATGCCTACAGAAGTTCTCAATGGGTTTAAAGTAATTCAGCAAACACATTCTTTCCCTAATACTTGGTATTTTTCCTCTACAGACTGCCCTCAGAAACAACAAAAAAATATTTTGAGTCCTTACATACTCTGGGAGGAAAAACAGGATGATGTAATGAAGTTTTCTTTTTTTTTTTTGTTCCAACAGACCAATAAGAAAATTTTAAAAAGAAACAAAAATTAAAGATCTACTCCCTTCCAAGTACTCTTCTACTGTAAGGCCAAAAGAGAAAGACACAGTGCAACCCAACAGAAATCATATCAATTGCACCACAGTGTGTACTCTAGACTCTCGCTGTTCCTTAGCAGAATAAATCTGTCCTCAAATAATTTGCTATTTGTGCACAATTAATGCTGTAGCTTTAGACACGATGTCCTCCACTGACCCAAAATAGTGCACGTAACCACAGCTGCAACCACCTGCAAGCAGAATACCTTGTATGGCATTACTGAGTCATTCTTGAAGTCTTCTCTTTTTCTACTTATTGGGTCAAAACACTGATCTGAAGAAGGGGTTTTATACACCTTTTGAAAATTACTTTTAGTCTGTTTATCCTTCCTATACCTGGAGGTTGAAAACTCACTAGAAGTGATCAGTCTTTTATTGTATTGTTTGACATCAAAACGATATTAAGGAGAGGGAATTTTCTAGCTGAAATTTTCTGTGAAATCCACATCAGTAAAATAACAAGACTCCTATAAATGCACACACAATTATATACTAATAATCAAGCCAAACTCCATTCCTTGGCCTTCTCCCAGATGCTATCAACTGGAGAATTCAGTTTGCTCAAGCATGTAATTATACATTGCTAATGTTACAGAAGTAAATGGTATTCAAGCCATTTCTACTGAAGTAAAGCATGTGGAATGATGCCTTATCCAATATGCCAAGTTAAAACAATGTCTTAGAACAAGTTAAGACTAAAATGCAGTACCTCTATCAACTTTTTTCCCACTTCCTGTCTCTTACAGAAAGTTCTCTGCAGCTCAGGACTTCTCTATATCCTTCAGGTCATGCACATGCAAAGATTAGTAAAATGGAGTAAGACCAACTGAAAAGTGAATTTAAGAGAAGACAGGATCATTTACTGAGCATGCTCAAATTCACAATGCACCAAGCAGATTATAAACTGCACTAAATATGTTTATGCCACTATCTTCTACAGAAGCATGACATCTTAATTATTGATAGTAACTGATTAAGGGTAAGGATTCTGTGATAACACTACATTAAATCTTCAGATTATCCAGATTATTGTTTCCTGAAGAACAAATCTGAAACCTATGTAGCTCATATCCGAATGTGTAAATAAATGTCATTTATGATCAACTGAAGTCCTTATAGAGGCTGAAAACACCAAAGGAATGTCCAGATAGAGAAGAAGACTTAAGATAGAACACCTGAAAATATATTTAGCTAAATCTACAAGAAATTAATTCTCATCTCTGAGAAGAAATGAATCAAGTTCAGTACTCAAAAACACCTTTCATTGAGTAAATCATCTTTACTCAAAAATTAATAGATGAACTTAAGCAAAATAAATTTCTACCACCTACTCTATTCTTGGCTGCAAAGCAGACATATGAATCCCTACAGCATTTTTGTGGACAGCACGACTGATAAGAAAGCAGTAGTTGTTTCTAAAGTTTTAGAAACATGACAATCTGTTTTCTTCTTGAAAACACAAGCGCTTTTTTGCTACTTGTCTTTAGAGAAGCCAGTTCTAAATGAGTTGTCATGTATGAGTTTTCAGTTAAAGGATGACTGACAAATAAAACATTAGCAGTTGTATTCATCTCAGATAGGCTTGACTTTTTTCATTCTTGAAAATTTAAAAACTGCAGACTAACAAGACACCATTGCAACTAAGTTGTAGCCAAATCCATTTATACTCTACACGGTCTACTTTTCAGGATAAGAATCATGCTCATCTGGTGCATTTTTTTCCTTCTTAATATTAGATTAAACATGCTCAGTAATAAAAGGTTTCCAAGCAATCCCAAAGCTCTTGGCTATTACCCCTGTCTTTCTTTATTTTTGCCATGCCAAGCAGTCTTTCACCACACAGATGCAAGCCCCAGGCCAGCCCACGTGATAACAAAAGGTAGTACCTGACCTGGTGTTAGGTATATAGGGGATGCGTGTATTGCAAAGAGAAGCTAATACACCCTGGGATAGCGGAAACACACACTAGAATGGAAAGAAGTTCTGCTTGGGGATAGGGAGCCAGGATCCTCCTCCAGCAACTGCCTCACTGACTTCTGCCTCCTCATCTCTGTCCTACCCTCTGTGGTGGCTGCTGCCAAGGTGGGCTCCGGGAAGCCATGCTCAGGGGTCCTGCGCATCAGCACCTCCCCCTCTTGCTCACGTTTGATCCCTAGGTCTGTGGAGCCGTGTTGGATCGGTGAGCCAGGAATGCTTGAGTCAGCCTCGTTTGAGAAGTCAAAGCCATCTGGGATTCAACATATAACATTTTAGTGCTTTTCTGTTTCTTTCTTGGCATTCCAACCCAGGCAGGGAAAATAGAAGATTTATGCGGACACGGAACAAACACAAAACACTACCCATGCTTAGTTAAACGTTGTCAGAACATCCACAGAAAGGGACAGGTGGGCTGTACTGTAGACCAGAAATGAATATAATGGCAAGTACAGTGAAGAAAACATGACCCAGAGTCCTGGAAACAGAAGACTTGTTGTCCTGGACATTCTGATTCAGCTGAAGACTAGGTCATCAACTCCTTTTGCACATGACAGAGAAGAATAAAAGAAAATAAAAGGGCAAGGGGGAAAAGTACTACAGGAAAATATGCAATCCCTGTTTTCAGATTCTTTTATCCTCAGTTTATTTTTAGGTTATTCTGCTTTTTAGCTTCGTCATTTTATGCAGCTTTTTTAAAACACGGTTTAATACACGGAGCAACAAAGCTTTACAAGTATGACAAAATGATTTCAAAGCAAGCTTTTTGCTACACCTACACTGAAGATGTCATCACATCAAGGTAAAGATCACTACGAATTTTTTTTTTCTTCATACAGTCAAGCACACTTCCATACGACGTAAGTACTCATTGAGGAAAATAAAGACTAATTCTAAACTATCCAAACCTATTTTATGGCCCCCCAATAAACTGGGCCATGTGATGGGAGCATGGTGTTCAGTTTTTCCCGCTGCCATCATTAGCTTTAGGTAGTTGGAATCCTATCGAGGTCTGTGTATTACCATTCATTCTCTGAGCTATTTATGATGGGAGGCAGATGAGTTTTAGTGTGGATTAAACAAAGAACTCAAATTCTAAGCCACACTTTACCCCTACAATTTTGTGCTGTGTTACATGGAGAAAAAAAGAAGTCTTATTAAACATTTCCCACCTTCTCCATTTTCTCACCTACCTCGTGGTTTATTTCCAAATAAAAAACAAAACAAACACCCCAAATGTTCATGTTCATGCAGTGCTCTGAAGATGTAAAATATTATACATTATTATGGAGTACCACTTTTCAAAAACAAACAAACAAAAAACTCCCCCAACTGTTCTGCAAACATTCAAACAGAAGCCAGATTACAGTGATGATGATGACTACAGTACACTATAATACTTGCCCCTGTCAGAGGAAGCTCACCTTCTCTCCTCCAGCGATGACGACGGATAGAAGCCGTTGTAATCGCACTCCGAGAAATCCTCGGCACTGTTGGAGTAACTTCTACTTTCAGCACCTTCTGGCCTTCTTGTGATGCATCAGGAGCGTCAAAGGGCAGCGAGTTCTTCATGGCATTTGCAACCTAAGATAAAAGTAAAATGCTGTACTACTACTATCCTTGATTGCACTAATGGCAATATTAGATCTCTTGCTGGATACAGAAAGGAGAACAACCAAGAACTGTTAATCATGCCAGATCTCCTCAAGATGGATGGTGCCATCCCCAGGATTCACAGTTGATAACTACATTGAAAAGCTCATCACAAACCCACTCTCAAAACCGGAATTGAATTTTCTCAAATTTTTTGAGGTAATTTATTTTGTTCCATGTTTGCCACCTGTAGTGACAGACAACCTATACAGGAAGGTCTCCATCCAAAAGAGACTGCAAAATGACAAGGAAAATACCATTTATGCTTTATGACAAGAGTGTCATAAAACTAAGCCACAGGCCAAGCCAATGCAAACAGCCTGTAGCCTGGTGCACAGAGGGACAGGGCCAGTTTCCACCACACCCTACCCCATACTGCCACCCCCCAAAAAAAAACAAACAAACAGAAAACCCCAACAAAACCTAACCAAGGGGATTAGACTTCAGGTACTTGCAACATTTATTTTTTTTAAAAATTGCAACCTAAGCAGTAAGCATCAAATTACTATTTGTCTTTGTTAGACCTATTTTTTTATTGTAATAGCCTAGTACAAAGTCAGAAGTTTTGTTTTGCAGCTTTGAGAAGAACAAGTGACCTCTTTTGGCTTTGATGTTTTAATTGCTTCTTTACATTTCCCATAAAATGCCTTTTTGGGATTAGAGGTTTACTTTAAAAAAGGAAAAAGCAACTTTCAGAAATGTTTCATAGTTTACAAGTAAATTGTTCAAAAGAAGTCAACTTGTGTAACAGCACTTGGAAAGCTCTGGGTCTCTATGGCATGTACAGTATTTTACAATAACAAACTTGATGCACACAAAATATTACTTAAAGCTTTTTAAAAAAAAAAAAAACAAACCAAAAGCGCAACCCACAAAATGGACACACTTTGATTTTTCTAAAATCTTACTGACATTATACAACTAACCACTAATAAAAATACCAGTCCTAGGGGACTGGAATGGCAGCCATATAGCTGATCCTGATCTCCTGCTGCCACTGTGATCCTGTAACTCTATATTAAACATCATTTCCACTGCCTGCCTGTCTGACTTCTAACCAGCATGAAAGATTATTAGAACCACCACAGAAATACTCCTTGTCATTCTGCCTTCCACTTGTCCAACATTGGTTTTCCCTTTGCTACCCAGTTCTCAGCCTCAACACTTGTTTGTGAAGTGCTCTCCTATTCACACCTAGGCCCTTTTCCATGCCATTTCCTGAAATGGCACAGACTGCATTTACCATATCCTTGATCACACTACAGGCTTGAGAAACTCATTTCTGCTGACTGAACCAAAACAGATCAAGTTCAACATTATACAACTGTTTGCCTTCTCATCTTCTACTCACTGGAGCTGCTTCCTGTTTGGAATAGGTACCCTTATCAGTATGGGGGGGCAGAGGGATGATCAATCTAAAAACTGGTAGCAAAAGGCTTCTGTAACAGAACCAGAAAAGTGACAGAGCATTTCTGCTTGTTAAACCTCTTAACAGCTGGCCTTTTCTAACAGCACAAATTGTACTTCTGGGGTCTGAGAAAACCATATGGAGATAAAAATCAGTGCAACAGTAAATCTTTGAAAGAATCTAAACAACCACTCTGAATGAGTCACAGTCCTTATCAGACCAAAAAAACCGTCAAAACTATGATCTTGCAGGATGCAAAAACACTTGCTCACTATGCCTAATCCAACACTGAAAGGCAGGAAAATAAACACACAGCACAATTCAGATTTGGCAAACCAAGTCTGCATCAATGACAAAGGAGGGTTGGTTCCAGGCCAGACATCCACTCTTGTCTACCAGAAAGGAGCTCTAACAAAAGAACATTCAACAAGAACAGTTAAGTGCATCAACAAAACACACCAGATAAAGGTGCTGTCACAGTAGGGATTTGCTGATCCACGATTCTTGTGTATTGAACTAGGAAACCTCTTGTGTCTCTGCTCAGAAGACAGGGATTTCTGTCTGAAAAGAGTGCAGAACCCTCAGTTCAGAGGAAAAGACTGACTGGCACTGGCCTACTCCTCAGGTACAGGCTGGTAGTAATTCTGACTCTTCATGATTAGTTTGCCTCTGCAGAAACTCCCAGGTTTCCTGACTATGAAACCAATACTCAGGGTTTTGTTAACAGAGGTACTTTTGTTTACCCAGAAAAGGTCTTTCCCCTGTGTTACTTCCTGCCCTTTCCAGTACAGTCTCTGGGTAACAGTGGCAGAAGACCACTTCTACATTACAGGTATTTCAAACTTTCTGATGCAGCTGTTCCAGTTGGCATTCTTTGTTGTTATTCGCTGGTTGGTTGGGTCTGTTTTTTTTTTTTCCTCCAGACAATAAAAGCCTATGTAAGTAAGAGCATGGATCTACTATACTGTCAAAAATATTTCTCCAAGAGACATACTCAAACACAGGAACCACGATGTCTCTCATTGTAATGATTACCAGTGGTATTCCCATAATTATACAAATACCTTCAGTAGAGATATCTAAAAATAACCATAATGTGGGCAAATATTAAATGGAGTTCAAAGATTTTGCTGCTATTAGGAAATCCTAGGCAGAAGCTGAACTTGAAACTTTTGCCTGTGCAGCATCCCAGACGATATTTTATTTAGTGCTTGTAGTTTTAAGTTTAAAATATAGAATTTTATAATGCTGCTAAATCATACACCTCTCCTGAACAACGAAAGGAGATGAAAGAGCTCCAATCTTTGAAAAAGTCAAATTGCTTCAATATATAGCATGAGGGCAGGGACATCCAAGCAATTATTTTGTAGAAGTGACAATTTTGTAAAGCTGCTTTTCAGAAATTTTAGTAAAATAAAAGAGGAAGCAGGCAATGATCAGAGTATTAAGAAGAAAAATTCCTCAGATAGACCTGCGTGCATATGCAGGAAAAACCTGACAATTGGGAAGGGGTAAAAATTGATGATGTCGTGATGTCATCAACACCAGACAATTGGATTGAAAAGCAATAAGAGCTTTGGAAAAAAACCAAAGACATTCTAGAAGATTCGTACAATTAGAAGATTCTTACAATTGTCTCTAAGGAAAAATTGATTAAAAATGAACAATGAAGACTGAAAATTGTCATATCGTCCAGTTCCAGATCCTCCTACACATCTTTTAAATCCTTGATAGGTTAGCCCAATTCAGCAGGTTCAATATTTAATTTAAAACTTTCAATCTGATGGAGTGATGCGTCATTTCCAAAAGGAACCAACTATTACAATAATTCAATGGATACCAGCCATTTTAAATGCAGCAGTGACAGAAAGCCCGCAGATAAACTTTACAGTCAATATTAATTTATCAAGAGAATAATTTTCTGTAATTTATTTCAGGAAAGAGTGATCTCAGATTGCCACATAAATAGATTTTTACCAATTCACTTTTTCAGTTATGTAAAAAGCAATGAAATTTTATGACTGTTAGTTCAGAGGAGAACTAAAGGCTTCTAGCCACAATTCTGATGCAGAAACTGAAACAGCAGTCTATTTTACTTTATTCCCCTAATTTTCCCTGTTCTTTTACTTTTCATTCCTACGTGACACAAATTCCTCCTTTCTGTCAACCTTCTCATCCTTCCCAATCCCATCCACCTGCACCCAGCACAGTTTCACCACTTTCCTCATTTATTTTCCCTCTTTTTATGATTAGAACAGCAAGTATAGTGAAAACTGAAAAAAAAAACCACCCCAAATCCAAGCAATAAGAACTACTCCATTTTATTGCTGCTCCTCTAAAGAAGGTAAAGTTTAAGATCTGTGTGACTTTGATCAAACAAAATCTGGTATTGACTCTGGAGATGAAGCTCCTTTTCAGGTGCAGCTCTATTCTGTTGTTGGGTGTTTTTACTGAGTTATTAGTTAAACCACACAGCTTATTCTCAGCCATGAGGAAGGTCTACAAGTAAACAAAACACCTTTTTTGCAACCACTGCCCTTTGACATATAATTATTCAGTTAAGCTTCTTTGAACCACTCATCAGTAGCTTATGCCAAAACAACATAAACATTTTGAGCCAACTGTAACACATTAGAAAATTCTAGCTTTCAGCTAGAGATCCCAACAGGAGATCCCAACACCACTCAAGCAGAAGAAGTACGGTATAAACAGCTATGCTGAACAACCACTCACATTTGATACTGCAGTGAATGGCCACAAAAGCTCTCATTACCAGTCCACTTCAGAAACACATCCATACTCCTCTGAACCAAGCCCATAAACTGCAATGGATTGTTTCTTACCAGCAGAGGCTGTGAGTAGAGTTCAAGCTGTGCTCTGTAAATTATGTCCTCCAATACCTCTTGGCCAAGTTCCCACTGACCATTATATCTAAAAGTAAAGATAAATATCTTTCACATCTTATGAAGACAAACTTGTCTTTTTTCTGCCCAAATCCTGACCTTAACTTCTTTGCTTATATAGAAAATTCATCAACTGTTTGTACACCCCAACCCTGTCACTTCTTTTAAAAGTGCAGACAAAACATTTTTTTATTAATCTTGTTGGTATAACAAGAAAGCTGTTCCCTGTCACCTCCAAGCATGACAAAATTGATGCCATATTCAGGACAAAATTAAAAATAAAATAAAAAAAAAATGGGGTCAGTATGTAAAGGTTAATGCTACTTAGCAGAACTGAATTTCCACCAGAAATGGATTTTTGCTGCCTCAGATCCTACTGATATCCTAGAGGTCTGCATTTCATCAGTTTATCTTGGCATCCGAGCTCATTATGCTTGTGAACAGAAGGTACCCAGTGGTAGTGGGAACTTGGGAAAAGATGAAACCAGAAGCCTAACTCTCTTTAGCAGCTACTGCTCACCTAATTCAGTGCTCACAAAAATATTTTGAAATCATCGGTTCACTGAAGTGAACCGGGAAATACACTCATCGAGTTATAAACTTGTGTTATGAGTTTAACTGTTTTTTTCAATTATAAAACAACTGGCACTTCTGTTTTGATTCACGTAAAATCAGACCTTTCTCTTTAGGGAAAAAAGCCCCATCCACTTACATGGCATAATAGACACCTGTGAGCAGCTGTACCATGAAGTCAGGGTCTAATACCACTCTACCACAGGGTTCTTTCCAGCGTTTCTCATGCTGCCGTGGAAATCCACTCACACACAGCCTGAAAAATCCCAACATTACAAGAAAGTGTTAACTCCACAAAGACTAAAATGTCTTTATATAACAGAGATTTTAGTTAATTTTCAGATTTATTTTTCAAAATATAAATACACAACATAGAAGGTTCTTATGTTCCCTTCCTAACCATTACAGCAGTTTTGTAACAGTGCCCTGAGATGTGGCTTGCTGATAATCCAGTGTTATTTCCCACGTAGCCATCAACCCCACTTGTTTTCTTCAAAACATTTTCTTCAACCAGCTTCTAAGGAATGAGGGTGGCAAGATGCTTTCTACTGCCAGCCACCAGGCAGAAGACCCTCCCCAAAATTCAGTAACTGAAACCAATTTTCTTTAAAGGAAACATTTGAGTGGTACAGAAGAGAAATATGTCATCTCCCATCTAATGTATGATGACAGCATGCAATCACCCTTTACCTAAAGTTAGATAACACAGATACTATATTCTTGAGAATTGCTCTTAGGTACCTTCTAAAAAGTACTTCCGCCCCTTGAAAACGGGGCCTGCCTTCCCATATACTGCCTCCATAAAAACCAGAATAATTTATTCTTTCAGTTTACTATTTGAATCTTCATCATGGAAGCAATGCATGGCCACTAATACATAGTAACTGCTGCACTGTTTCCAAAACAGAAATCCCTTGCATACAAAATGTTCTCTCTCCTCTCTACTCAACGAACAGATCTAATTTTCAGATGCAGGAAAATTCAACGTGTTTGGCACATTTAGCATAGCTATAACTCAAGTGAAAATGATGGAAGCATACCAAGAACTAATCCATTCCCATCAAAAAGCATCTTTTTTTTACTGGATGAATATTTAGAAGCCTAGATGCACCCTGAAAGACTATTTCAAAGGCAAGTGTCTCACCTGGAACCCATCGTACAAAGTGATTGGTAAGAAGAAGCAGGCATATAGACAATAGCAGAATTGTAGCATAGCATAAGAAAGCTCAGCACCTCAAACCTAGAAAGAGATAAGAGCAAAACCTTGCATAGTTTAAATTCTTAATATTTCATCAAAATTTAACCCAAAAAGTCTACAATTTAGTCTCAAAAAATATCCCACAGGAAAAAGTATCAGAAGTAAATACACAAATCCTTAAACCCTCTTTCATTGTTCATTAACTTGAAACAGGCTATCAAAAGGTCACTATAAACAGTTAAAATTATTATTACTGAAAGCCATTAGCATACACAGGAACTACTAAGGAAATGGGATATGGTATAATATTTGGACAAAATTATAGAACTGGAAATGTCTGCAACACATTCAAAATTATTTTATCAGTTTTCCCAGAGCTGTCTTTAGACACAGGTAAAGCTGGCAGTCACTAAACATCAGGGCAATTTCTTTCACCCCAAGTTCCGTCTATCCACTTAGCTCCATTCCCCCTCTTCCTGTGGAAAAAAAAGTTACAGCCTCAGATACAAAGCTGAATTTTGTTATACCTCAAGGAAAAACTGAATAGCCAGCCATAAACCCAAAGATATTCCTTACCTACACAGAAGTGACAGAGAAGTTACTTTTCTAAATTAACTAGTAGAAGAACATAAAAATTCGAAACAAAGGAAAAAAAACCATTATACCTCAAGATTACCAAGACTATTCTCTAGATTTGTTTCCAAGCACTTAATGCTGAGAAAGGACTGATCACATATATTTGGTCTTAATGTTTAAGGACTTGCCTCCCTAGTGAAGCACATTAAATGTTAGAGTACATCACCTACCGGTTCTGGGCTGTGAAGGTTTCTCTTTGAGGATGAAGATCACTGTAAACTACTCTGATTAGATCATGCTGACTTAGTGCTCCTTCAGTTAAAGCCATGGATCCAATAGTAGAGGGCTAGAAGCAGGTGGTAGGAGGAGGGGGGAAAGCAAAGCATAAGTAAAAGGTCCCAAAAAAACTCCTGACCACTCAAGGCAAAAGACACAATTATATTGTTATCTGTAAAAATGAAGATTATTCCAGAATACAGTAAATCTAAAAACATTATCTAATTTGTTATTATAAACAGCATCCACACTTACAAGCAATAGAGAGGTGAGAGCAATTTTCAACTTTGATTCTTACATATCCATTTATAGTAATGTTGTCCTAATCACATAGACTTTTGTCCAAAAACAGCAGAGAAAGAAAAACACAATTCCAAGTTCTAACTGTATTAAGGAGCTAGAAGGAACACTACTTTTATACTAGCATATATACTAACTACAGCCGCAACTACAACACCACTAATCTTTGTTTAAAATGGGCACTGTTAGCAAAGATTTTTCAACCTTTACATTCCTTTTCTTCTACTAATGCTATTGAATTTGATTACACTAATTGTAAAATACTGCAACAAGATGCATCTAAAATAGCCTGCGGCATCAAATGGATCCAGTTTTCATTCCTCTAATAGATCCAATTCTAATTTACCACAGCAGCTCTCTTACCTCATGATATATTGAGGGTTTAGATAACGAAGGGATGGTGAAAGACAAAACTTTGTTGTTTCCATCTTTGTCAGCAATTTCCTGCATTAAAAACAAGACCAAAACCCAAACAGAACTAAGGATATAGGACTTGGAGTAACTTTCAACTCTTAGAAGGTATTTCAAAAACACGTCCTGATCTATTAGCACCTCAAGGACTCTGTGCATTTGCAGAATATCAGCAAATTTACATACACATTTAAGAAGTGGGAAAGACCTCTATCACAAACTGCTCTGCGGAATCAGCCTGCAACACTTTAGAAAACCAGCCCTGGCTCCTTGATTGGTGTGACTTCAGACACACAAACAGGAACAAAAAAGCTTTTCTAGCCCACCTTTACATTATAACATTTATTTATAACAGAATTGCATAGAGGAGCAAGGCTAAACTTCAAGCCCAAAAGATACTGACACACGAGGGCTGATGAGTCACTTGCTGACAGCATTTCATAATAAATGCACCACAGAGAAAAGGTGAAATCAAGGGGACTGGCAAAGTTTCCTCAGGCATCCCATCAGTAGGAAATACAGAGTGTTCTCTCAAAAGGCTTTCAGACTGGCCATATTTTATAGTTGCTAGGCTACTACATAAGCAAACCCAGCAGTTTTTAAAGAAAATATACTAAGAGCAATTACATAAGACTACCCCAAAAAGGAGTCTAAAATCGTGCCTGTGCACTCTGTACAGCAAATTTTCAAACAATAAGCTCCAGTCATTCCAGCTTATGCGAAAATTTAGCCCGAGGTAACTCTGTACTTGTAGCAGGCTTTAAGGATTACAACAGAAGGGCAGCTGACAGAATTTAGCAGAATGCAAAAGATCTATCCCTATCTTTCATTTTCCAAGTATTGAGAAAATAACTTCACTCCCTTGGTCTCAGTATATATGCAGAAAAATATCAACTTCGTTAAAGATAAAAAGTAGCGGGAGCCATTGTCCATTTTGAGGTCTCTTCCTGAAACTGGAGAGAATGGAGAAATTACTGTCCTTAAAAAATATGAATCACTGACATGACTTGCAAAGGAACTGCAGAGGAACCTTCATGAGAAAATGGGCAAAAAGATAAACATGCAACTTCAATCCAATAAACAGTACTAAAAATCAGCAAACAGTTTCCAGTGCTTTTTTTGTATCAGAATAAATCTAAAATATTTAGATCTTCCAGTTGTTAGAGCTGATCTACAAATGCATAACTATAATATATTTTATTTTTAAGAATCACAGTTTGTCTGTTCTCTGTCTTATCATGTGTAGAAATATAATACACAATTTAAAGGAGCAGTTTACAATGATAGCACAGGGAAGAACTATTTTTCAGTAGAGTATGTTTTAAGGTGCTGTAACACAGAAATTCCCATTAGAGAATGCCTATTGTGGCAGTATTGCTGAATTTATCAAACAGCCTTATAACACTACAAAAGTAAACATTTCCAGGTTAAGATAAGAATATAAAACACTATTTTTACATCCAACAGCCAAATTTAATAATTTATTGTTATTTTTACTTATTCTTAAAACCACAGTTCCCCTCAAGACTCTGACTCAAATGTACACATGTATGTATCTAAGTGCACGCAGAGTGGTTTCACCTTCAAATTACCCTTAAAGACTCATTCAGAGTAAGTGGGAGAGTGTGGGAAGTGACACATGAATACTTATCAAACATTATCAGCCTGACAATCATAGAAAGCTGTATTTCGGAACATTAAGGAGGGCTACCTATTTCCTGACAAACACAAGAGTATAACAGTTCGAGAAAGCCTACGAGGTGATCCTTTTCAGCAAAAATGTTTTTCCCATAAGAGATAACTATAAAATATAAAAAGTATTTTTGCAAACACATCCTTACTAAACCTTCATTACATTATCTTTTTCTCTATATTAAATATGCTTTCATTTAAGTGTATTTTAATTTTAAAGATGTTGTTACAATAATTTACTTTATTCCCAGTGGTCAGTGATGCAAAACTTAAAGCCTTCCTCACCCATCCCCACTCATCTCACTTACCAAGTTGTAAATGCCAAGCAGCAATGCTTCAATGCAACCATTACTCTGTCTGTCCCTGCTGGCAGTGAGACGCAGATATACCCAGATCAGCTCTGGCAAAAACTGCAGTGTGAATCTCTTGAGCCGAACTTCAGAGCTACGATAAAGTTCAAAGAGCTGGTGGCAAACAGGCTCCAGGAGCTGTGGAAAGGCAAAAAAGCTAATGACTTACTGGTAGGCTTCTCTAATAAGGGAGAGTGAAATAGCAAATGTAGGGGCTACACCATATAGCCACCACAGCTAGTAAAAATTCCTTGATGTGAGTGAATCAAAATGGTATCTGTAAAAATTCCTCGATGTGAGTGAATCAAAATGGTATCTGCATTCCTTTTAAGGAGATCCATAAGGACAGGGCTCAGGGGAACTGGTATGCAGTACTGGGCAATGTGGCTTTACTGCAGCCACTACCATGTGTGCTTTCAGAAGATTATTCTCTAGGGCTGTCAGTATGAGATTTATTTTCTATACAGGTACTAATCTATGGCGTGTGACAGACACGTGGCTTCAACTATGTGCACCGTAAAACTTTAGTAGTGCAGTTGTAAGGTCTATAAAAGTATAAAGGTTAAAGATTAGCTGCTAATGATAAGACCATTGACAGAAATACAAATTGATTTCTTACCTACAGCTTTTTAGTCTCAAACCCAACAAGTGTGCATATGTTTATTACAATGCAAAACTGCATTTCCATCTTGAGTTGCACTTCAGGTTTAGTACAAGAATCAAAAAAAGCCCCTATCAAGTCAGTGTGATATAAGCACAAGATAAACCTGCCACTTTAAGAGTCTACAATGCCAAACCAATAGTCAAGATGCATCCATGGCATTGTTAATGAATGTCAAACGGTCTCATCTTTTCCCACACCTAATCAAGGTTTAATACTAAAACCAAAAACTGCGGGGATAGGGGGGGGAGAAATCCCTCCCAAAATTTAAAAATTTCCGAGACAAATTTTTGTAAGGTTTGTGACCATTATCTAACATTGCATTCTATTAAATAGAATGACCTAAGGAAAATACTTATGGGATTCAGTGTCCAAAAAGACAAAGGCATACATGTAAGCTAAAGCATCTATATTCATATAAAGAAGAGTTACAGAGTCAGAAAACAGAGGCCAGAATCTCCAACAAGCCTTCTTTCTAACAGTACATGCTTTATGCAGCTTGCTTATACATACACACATAAAATAAAAAACATCAAATTATACATGTTTTTAGAGCAATAAAAACCTTACATTTGACCAACACAGTAGCAGATGTACTGGTGAGACAAAAAGGCATAAATAGGAAATACCCAGTGCAGAGTAAATCAGATAAGGCACAAATGACTCCTCTTTCACTCCCAGGGATATGCACCTTAGGACTTTCAGAACAGCATATTTCATGGACTTTGATTCATTCTTTTTTCATTAATTTGTCTATTCATCATAATTTTAGTACCCAGAATTTCCTGTGGAATTGACTGTCACTCTCTTGCTATGCTGTAAAAAGATGTACTTCTGGGGTTTGTTGTGAATCATCCATCGTCTTAAAAAACTTGGAAGTCCCTGGCTAACAGCAGAGGGACAGACATTTCTGCAAGTGAGTAGTTTGAACGTTTGATAAATGTGCAATGCCGTAAATCTGTATGAATGTACAATTTCACATACACATATTTAGACTTGGATATTGGACACTGGTATATCACAAACAAAACATACATCTGACAGAACCGTCTATGGAGACAGCTGCCTTAAGAGAGCATCACCCAGGAAGCAGTTTCATTCATCAGCAGAAATGACCACAGCAGTTTCATTTCTAACACACAGCACTGTGGTCAGTGAAGCTTACCATCTTAAACCACTGATTACATAAGCCACAACAGGACACTGACGTCAAATAAAACTTAGCTGTCAGAGAAATCTCTTAAACAATACTCTGGTGTAAGTACCTTGTGTAACAAGGCTTCTGACTGACAGACTTGCTACTCTAAGCTTTTACAACAGAAGCAAATAGAGACTCTACAAGAGAGGGAGGGAAGAAAGCTGTCAGTGACAATGTTGACACAGAGTGAGAGAAGTCCAGTCATCTGGAACACATAGATTTTTACAAGTCATATATATATAAAATAACTCAACAATTTTTGTTTTGGGATCTAAATGAAATTAGATGTCTGTAAATCTTCTGTTGCAGTCATTTTAAGGAAAAAAGTGATACAGCTTTCTCTATCAAGTTGAGCATATATTATTTTAGCTACTATATTTATTCCAGTATTCATACATACATAGGACTTTATGTTCAAAAGAGGCAGAAGTATATCCTTTCTTAACTAATATTTACTTAGTAGAAACTCCTATCTAAAAGTGACAAAATAATTGTTACAGTAAATGTTCAAATCCTCAGAGACAGAGCTGTATCCGTGTTTTATGAAAGGTCTAGCACATTTCAGATGTTCAAATTTAAGAAGTGGTTAACAAATAATTCAGACATTACTAGAATGAATTTCTAGATTTTCTTTAAAAAACAATATGATCAGGAAGCTAGCGTAAAGAAGAAAAAGAAATCCCTGAAAACAATACATACAAGCACATCTGCAGGGAGATGACAAGTGCATGAAAAGCTAAAAACTATTATCTGAAACCAGATATATACAGAGGCAATGCTATAAATAGTACTTCTATTAGATTAGAGATGACAGCAGCCTAAAGCTCTTTTCTATTTGAAATTAGCCAGTCTAATCCAAGTCCCATTAAAAACACAGAAAAGAAAAATTTATTTTAGCTTAAGTCAGATGAGACTCGACCAGAGCAGTTATTGAGTTTATTCTAACTACTTTCAAATGAAAATTTTATAAAATTAGTCTGCCATCGCAAAGATGCTACAACACAAATATTTTCAAAAGCATGAACACCCAAGATTTTCCTATTCAAGTATAGTAGGACAGTCTCCCACCTGGAAATGTAAAACTTGACACAAGTAAGAAAGAACAGATGTTTTCCTTGCCTCATAGTTATCTGGCTTTTCAAAGAGCCAGCCTCTTCCAATTAATTCTCTGAATATAAATACTGAGAAGGCACGGGATAAACAGAGGAAATTGAGCTTTTGTCATCAGTAGTGGGTGTATACGTGAACTGGCACACAATTTAATTCCAAAGATCTTTCAGTCCAAAGTCAAAGCAAACTGAGTAGCACAGCAGTCAGCACACAAATCCAGAGTACAAAATCTCTTATACTCCTATCTCTTTCCTGACAAACTAAAGACTTACAATTAAAAGATCTTTCCTATTAGCATAAACAGCAATCAGCATAACAAAAAGAAATGAACTTTTACTGGCTTAAATATGCAGCAGAAGAGAATGATCTAATTTACACCTCACAGAGATGCAAACCAGTCATATTTTAAGTAAACTGATGAATACTTTTAGTTTGGCTTCTTCATAAGTTGGCCAAATCTTAAGAGTCATATCTTGAAGTTAAATACACTGTATTATAAAATGCATGACAAATACCGGAAATGCTTACACTTTTGAAAAATTCAACTGTGGTAGAAAATAATGTGCTCATTTTAGGCTGAACTATCATATAACGAGTGAAAACATTTATTATTTGAAGTGTAGTGGGTCTGGGAGTGCTTGGCATTGCAAAGGTGATGTTATTCTGTTTCATGGCTGCCCTCTCAAGTTAAACCTAATTAGCCTCACATGAATATTCGATGTTTAAATTGCAGTAGAGCATTAACTTGACATCCATAGAGTATGTCTACAGCCACTAACCAACTCCAAAAATTACTGAACTATCTAAAAAACAGTACTTCAAAACTACTTCACTTTTAAGTTCAAATATCATGCAAAACCCAATACATTATTCAGTTAAATAAGCTGTTTGTGAGCGAGATCACCCTCTAATTTTTATATAAGTTTCTGTTCCAGTCATTATCTTTCCCATATTTAAAAAAGTCAGGGCATCTCATAAAAGGCAAACAGTAACAACTGTATTTAACTTGACAATATGTTTGCCTTCATTTGATAGCTCTCAAATTGGTAGACAGTTGTCCAAAAAGAGAAACACCTCAGTTTTTTGGTTCCTAAACAGGCTGGTTCCATGTTACATTAATAAACCTGGTCTTATCAAGATAGAATTGTGATTCTAGAAAAATTCAAGTTTCCCCTAAACAGTTTGCCACTTTCAGGAAGTTTTAAAAATAGGTCAACTTCATAATTAAGTTGTACTAAAAAAATTACTTGTCCATCAAGTTTAAGAATCCAGCAAATACATTTTGATAATAGTCTACTACATAAGCTTCATCTCCATAAGCAATCAATTATCCTTCTAACAAATAATGCCCTGAAAAGCATATTTAAAAAACCTCTTGCTTAGAGCCAATGTTACTACAGAATTATGCAAAGTAATGAATTTACTATAGTTACATTCCTTACACACAAATAAGCCTGGAAGAAGTGCAACCAGGAAATAGATACTGCCTTAACAAGTAGAACCTGAAGTTAGACATCTTTGGGTCTGGGATTGCTTATGTTATACCTGATATCAGAATCAGGCCCAAACAGCAGCAGCTGTTCCAAAGAGTAATATTTGAGAAACATCAGTGAGCAATAACTTAAAATTACTGTCACACCCCTAAGAAGATACTCTTTTTGCAGGTCTGGTTCTTTGCATATTAAAAAAAATAAATGCTTATTCTCAAAGCAAAGGAAAGCTTTTACATTTTCAGGAGTACACACACACACAAATACATAGCAGCAATGGTGGCTTCGGGTTGGAGAGAGAATAACAGTAGCTTCAGTACAAAGAAAAAGGTCACTATGCAGGTTATTTATAATACTGAAATGGAGCTGACAGCTATGAAGCCTTTTTTTTTTTTTTTTTTGAATTGCATGAGCATTATGCAACCTCCTTGAAGCTCAATCAACCATTCAGCTTCCAAAAGCAGCTGAGCTGGGCTTAGAAAAACAAAGAACTTCCTTGCTGTGTACACTACCCATTTTATTTATAACTATACAAAAGATCATGGATGATATATCAAATATTTTGAAGCGTTTTATCTAAAGTAGTTTACACATCAGAGAATGGCATGCTTGCACAATTTATTCAAAAGTTGTATTTCACACACTTGCCCAGAAATGCTCCTAGCAGAAGCCAATGGGTTGGAAAGCTGTTTAATGTCATTTCCAAGATGAATTATGTACAAGGGTAAAGTAAGTTTTCATCGTGTCTATTTATAATTTGGGGCCCTGCCTCTGCTCTTGTTTACAGCAGTGTAAACACAAAAGTGATACTAGTGTAAGCACAAGAAGATCTTGTTATCTTAGTAATATTTAAAAAATTGATTCCATCTTCCACTGTAATAAACCAACAGGTAAAAAGCACGTAAGTCTTGCTGAGTTTCACTGCATGGCCTACTTTGTCTCAGTTATGACTGAAAGGTAGCTTCTGGGAACAACTAAAACAATGAGTAAAAAAACCCTCAAAACCCCCCAAAAACCACAAAGTTAAAACCCCAAACATATCTCCCCCCCCAAAAAAAAAAACAACTCACAAAGAACAACTCATGCCAAATAAAGTACAATAGTCAGCTGTGGCAAGGAAAATCTAGCAGACAGTGAAAACTGTATTTTTGGAAGCAGATGAGATTGCATCTTACTAGAAATGCATTAAAATAACTCAAAAAACCAAGAGAATAAAAAGAGGGCTGACACACACCAAATTGCAGCAGAAACGAGAATCAAACAAGCTTCATCTCCATTACTCTCATTTTAGTTGAAGAGGTGAAAGATATAAGAATAAGAACAAAAATCTTTTTTAAAATCTCCTACCTCATTATTTGGGTCTTGAATGACCTTATAAAGAGCTGGTACCAGTGGTTTTTTTCGGTGCAATGTAGCTGCATAGCTGGAAATTTGTGATTCAGGTAATGCCTAAAGAAAAAAAAAAAGGTTACCCTGACAAATAAATTTTTTCAAGTACATAAGATCTCCACAAAAGGATTAAGTCTCATCCCAACATAAAAAAAAAAAAATCCTGAAGTTCAGTAAATTTTCAGGCTTGCCACCTAGTTGTTCAGTACAAGTTCTTCTCCATACAAATAACATTTGGGAGCACAGAACCACTTTGAGGGTTAAATCCCAAAGTAGTTTCAGATTCATCTTCCATAAAATCATTTGCTCTCATTTGATATGTGGACTCTCTTTCTTGACATTCTGTATTTAACAGGCACTTTTCAAAGACCTTATGGAATCAACTCAACTTATTTTTTACGAGGTGTGGATAATACAAAATGGACAGCTTCAACTCTTCCCCAAGCAACCATGTCTTTGGATTTTGCATCCTTGGATCTTACACAAATTTCCAGCAACAGCATGTAATGACTTACTATCATCAGTGATGTGAGGAATTACTAATTCATAATTTAATTAACAGATTAATTTCATATCAGTCATGAAATCCTGTTTTCTTGTTTATGCATTATGCTATATTTCACTCAGCATAATTATCAACATGCAAAATAGTTTAATACCTTAAAAATAGTTCAGATTCTTCAAGACAAAACAATTAATTTTACACAGACCACAGGGGGAAAAAAATAAAATATTTTTCTTTGTTGTTTTTTTTTTTAAAACTCCAAATATTTATAATTTTTTTTTTTTCAAATAAGAAAGTTCTTCAATTACAAATTTGGGCAGCACCATCCAGCTGTTAGTTAAATTCCATCAGCTTAACCTACACAAAAATACATGTTTTAAGAAACCCTATTGCTACAGCAGTGTTCTGCTCTACAGTAAACAACAGCAACAAAAATAAACTACTATTAGAAATATGCATTGTAGCTTACGTACCAGCTGACTCAATTACACAGACCTTTTTGTGCTTTATGCATTATAAGAAGCTGAAAGACCAAGTAATAGTTATTTAAAATGTTGATTCTGAATATTAAAAAACCCCTCACAACTACATTCTATGGCATTAAGCCAATGGTTGAGCTCTCATTCATCTTCTCAGTTCACCTTGAATTCTGACAGCCATTCTTCCACGACACCTCGTTCTGTTCCCAGCATTTTCTTACTTCTTTTGCTTCTCTCTTACCTTTAGAAGAAAAAGGAAAAAAAAGAAGCTAAGTCAGAGTTCTGGCAGGAAAATTTAGTTTTGTAAAGTCCTACTCCAATGAAAAGCTGTTAAGATCTTTCCAGTAGAATTATATAATACGAGACAATAGGAAAAGTTGCATTTTGGACAACCAGTCCCATTACCTACCAATGATTAAACTATTTTCTTCTTTTAGTCAAAAGTATTGTGCATAAATCGGCAAGGAGGAAAAAAAGGAGGATTTGGTGCTTCAGGCCAAAATGTACATTATTTAAGACATATATCATCCCATTCTTGCTCCCTTACCAAATATTGTACAAAGAAAAGACAAGTGAAACAAAATAAAGAGCATCATGGAACAAATCATATGAGACTGGTAATGACAGTTTTAGATACAGCTTGAAGTTAAGCAGTTTCATAAAACAAACCAGTTATAAAAAATTCTTATAGCAGAACTTTACTCCTTAAACCTTGTTCTTAAAGAATTTTGAGGCTTCTCATTCAAATGGCAAGATTTAGCTCTTGTAAAAGTATGTTGGAATTCTCAGAGACAAACAAAAAAGAAAATTTGCAAGGACAACTGTTATTTATTTTCCATTTTATACACAACACTCATATTCTAACAACTACTGAATTCACATAAATTTAACTCTCAAAGCAACAGCAGGAATTATCTAAAACACATAGCATTATTAGACACCTTTGCTTGATGTTCAAACAGGTTTAAACAGTGTGTGATCTCAGTGCAGGTTGTCAATACCTGGAAGTCATTAAGGTCCCAAAAAATTTTAATCTGAAGAAGTGAATGAAGCTGTAACCTAATATTAGAGACTAAAACCTAAGAATAGTGACCTGAAAAGTGATAAATTGAGGAGATAATAAAATACGAAAGCCATATTAGACATATGAAGACGGTGATTCTTAATTAAAGTTTCATCGAGAGTTTATTTTTGACAGGACATGCAGGTTAACAGCCGGCTGAAAAGAAACAAGAAACAGAAAATCTGTGAAGGGACATTGTATTTTTAAAAGATACTTTGGTCACTTTTTTTTTTTTCAAAAAAGAAATTGATAATTGCTATACAAGAATTTAATACAACAACAAAGCTGTCAGACAGTCATAAAAATTTACCACATTTTTTCTAAACCTACAAATACCCATCAGTTTCAAAGCCCTTTTTTTTTTCCATTTTTAACTATATACAAGTAATGTCAAGAATATATTAAAGGCTACTATTTGCAGAAGTTGTTGTAGAATTTATAAGAAAAAGGCAGGTAAACATGAAGTGAATTATTCACATTTTACACTAGTAATTTTTGTTTGAACCTAAATAATTTTCAAAACACATCTGAAAGACAAGTTTGACATATAAGTTACATCATGGAAGTCCTATGAGAAATGACCTTTTAACAGCCAGACTACATGACTGGAATCACCTGTTCTCACAATGTACTTGTTTTGGTTTCTGAAAAAAGACTTGTATTTAAGAACAGATCAGTATTTGTTAAATGGAAAATGAAGCGAAATAAGATATAGAGCTTCCCAACACAATTTTTAAGTTCCTGTAGCATTTTTCAATGGCCCTTGGCAGCAAGTCATTAATACAAACTCCTGTGGCACTGCTTCAGATTTCTAAGGCATGTTTAAATATCCCAAAATACAACAAATTCAGAAATTACATTCGTTTAAAATCAAGTAACACTTGGGTGAATTATTTCAGCAGAAGCACTGACAATTCTATAAAATAACAAACACAACTAAATAGATTTCTGCAAACAAAGCTTCCGAAGACATCTCTTCTGATACAGGGAAACAGAATGAGACTTGGATACAAGTTAATGTAAAACATCGTGGGGCATGCTACGGTAGTTGAGTTCTAGTTCACTTTGCCTAGAGAAAAAAAAAAGCAATATTCAACTTTACCTCTTTAATGAAGTCAATTTTCTAAAGGAGGAAGAGGAGAAGGAATGCAGAAGTTTTTCAACTTGGGATGCATTTGTCAAGCCTTCAAGTACTGCCCCGTTTTCTGGAAGACGAAAAGAAACTAGAATGATCACAAAATAAGGAAAAATATAGTAAAGTGAGGCAAACAGTAATGTTAGTATTTTTCGACCTTACAAATGGAAGTTTATCAAATCCTCTAAAGTATACACGAATCCTTCTGTAACAAAGCACTTTGCCATTAAAAAAAAAACAATAAAGGCTCAGTGTTTTAGCAGGAGGAAGGCAAGAATTGCCTTAATCCAAAAAGAAGGCTTTGTCACCTATGTGGAAAACCCTTCTGTATTAGTGCAGAGTACCACAAGCACACTTGAAAGGAAAACTGAAGCACTATTTCTTACAAAGAACAGTGTAAGAAAAATGTAAGATGAAATAAAAGAGTAGTAATTGTATAAAATGTGAACTGAATCAATACCATGATTTTGGAGAACATATACCACCTAAACAGAATATATTAAAAAGGCTTCCCTACTGTAACTTCCTTAGTACATATTTCTTACAGAACTAAAATTTCAATGTAATTGCAAAAATTACATATTACACTGAAGTTCACCTTTTACTGTAGGATCCCTTCATACTGAGCGTGAGGTAAACAATGCACATGAGCCAACTCTAGGAAATCAGGGAACTTCAGTATCTGGAGACCTCTAATAGGAAACTGAAGTATACAAACAAGGAGTGTATTCCATTCCATACTGCTTATTCAATTAATTACTTTCCAAAATACTCAGTTACTAAAATGTCCTCTTCCACCACCACCCACCACTGCTATTTAGAAACAGGGTAGCAGGAGGTACCATCCTTTTGTGGTTAGGCTGTGAATGTTGAAAAAAAACTAACAAATTTCTACCCTATAGGCACACTGTAGCTGATTACATACAGATTTTTAAACATGCACAGGAGACCTGAAAGATAAGTATATGTTATTGTAATTATCAGGCACACATCTTCAAGACAGAAAATTAGGTCTGTAAGAGTTGATTCAAGACTTCAGGAAGCTTCCCAAGTTGTACAACACGCTAGAAACAGTATCTGATACACACTGCTCTCTAGAAATGTTATGGGTTCCCAACTAGCTCTGAATTATTACACTTGCTAATTCACTTCACAGAATTGCAGAAAGTGTCAGGTTGGAAGGGACCACAGTGGGGGCTTCTGGTCCAACCTCCCTGCTCAAGCAGTGCCACTGGTACCTACCCTTCTATCCCTACTGTCAAAACCACACACAAATTCTGTTCACCACACAGGCCTTTCCAGAGCTGCATTAAGTTAGACATAGTTTCTTTCCTGGATAGGAACTTTTGTTATTTTAGCCCTAAAGCAAGAATTACTGTTATATACCAGCAAATCAGACATGGTAATTTCTATTTCTCTACAGTTTTCACTCCCAAAAAAGGACTGAGCACAAGCAGATGTGCACAGACCTGGTTGGAGATTCAGGCTGCAACAGTTCAAAATTTTTCATCCACTTGTCAGTTTGCTTACAGATCAAACCTGCAGGTTTTCTAGAAGTAATTTAAGTAGAAGATAATTAAAAAACAATTCTGTACATAACAACACAAATGGGGTGTAGAGATTTAAATTGTCTTACACATAGAAAACAGTAAAATAACTGTCCTTAAATCAGAGGCAAACATCAGCTGTAACTCATGGCCAAAAACTCCCCTCTCTCCCAAATGATTACTTCAGCTTGGAAGATCCTGTTAAAATCTGGAGGCAAATAGCTTCACTCCCCCAGCACTGTATCAGCTTGAGAGACTACACTGACTCTGTATGTAGTTGACTATTTCCTTGGAGATCTCTTGCAAGGGGGAATTTAGATTATGCTTAAAAGCAAACTAAGAAAAAAACCAAATATAGCAACAACAACAAAAACCCTTGTCAAAGCACAAATCATGCTTCACAGCAGTAAGTTCACTGGAGTGTAAGCACGAAACCATAGCACAGTTCCAACAGGAAAACAAAACATGTATCTGATAAAGCTACACTGAGCACCACATACTACTGTATATTTTAAGTAACAACAAATGTTCTTTGCCCTATAGCACTAAAATCCAGAGCAAGACTGCAAGGACTAAGCTAACTGTAGCAGAAACAAGGGAATGCCTAAGGCTATCAAAAACCACATGCATCATGCCAGTAAAAACACAGTAGCTTGGAATAAGAGAAGAATGCTACAAATAAGTGAAATAAATTTATTGAAGACAGCAATTCTCCTGAGTCAGGATTTAGCCTAGCACATCTAAAGAAATTACAAAACCACTGAGAGTGGCAAGACTAACTCAAATGCCTTACTGAAAACACTGTAGAGATTCCACTGTGCCTACTATGTTGAGTCAAAATGTTAGTATCATAATGGCATAACACCTAATCTACCTAAGAAATTAACTCTTCTTATAGGAGTCTATTGAGCCTTAGAGAAAGTCAGCTGTTTGCCAAACAAGTCAGCTTCTGCAAAGTCAAAAACTGAACCTGTGCTGGTGTCAAAAGCTGGATGCAGTTACAGTTAAACCCATCTAGTGGGTAGCTACCAAGGAAAAGAAGTCAACCTTCCCCTCCAGTGTGACACATACTTCTCTCCCAGTGTTTTTGCCCTGCATTGATCTTCAAGCAAGCCCTGTTTGGGAATTTCTTCCAGTGTTAAGTCAGCTTCAGAACCACAACTGCTATATGAATACAGAAGTAGTCCACATCTATTTTGGCCACGGTCACTGTGCTAGTTCAGTTTTAGGACAAATCATCTCTCCCTTTCCAATTATCTGCCTGGATATTAAAAACATTTTTAAGGACTTGTACAGACAGGCAAGGCAGTCAGCTAATGAACTCCCAGTACAGTAACTCTGCACTGACTCCTTACACGAACACTGTGCCAAAGCACAGTGAGCACCTCAGCACCGGAGTGGGGAGCGCTGCCCCATCCGGCACCGCGCTGGCCGGGCTGCACCACACGCACTCCCACACATCTGGGGAGGCTCAACAGCTCGTGGGACTGTCCCAGCCTGACACCCAGACTGCACTCCAGGATTTCACATCTGTAAAGCACACCTCGTGCTTACATTTGCTCCCTGGTTTGCCGCACCTTTGCGTGGGGGGGAAGTAAATATATCAAACACTGTGTGGGTGTGTCTCTCAAATAAACTGGTTCAACTACATTAAGTCCTGTGCATACTTATCCAAAGTTGAAGTGGCCTGAACTAAGAGCATTGAATTTCATTTCCAGAGTGCTCACATCCCTCCCAAAGCAAAAAAAATACAGGGAATAAGAGATTTCTCATGTTTATTTTAAAAAGACTAAAGTTTTTTTTTCTACTATGGTTCAAAGGTTCTTTTAATATGTAGGAACCATAATAGCTATTAATAACAGTAATAATTAAATATACTAAATTTTTTTACATATGGCCTGATTAAGATTTCTTAAATACTCAGCAAACATGCAAGTTGGAATTCACAATAAAGCATGGAATAGAAAAGTTATAGTTAGGAATGCAGTCATTCAATGTTAAGGTTTAAAGGGGCTCCACCAATAAACCACGTTCTTGAGTATCACATCTACATGTCTTTTAAATCTGTGCACGGAGGTGAATTTACCATTCTCTACATATTTGTCTATATATTTTGTCTTTGAAAACATGAAAGTCTGAAATAAAACTTATTCCAGCAATATATTATCAAAACAATGACATTTAAAAGTCAGCTAACTGCCCAAGAACTTTTGACTACTGTAAAAGACATAAGAAAGGGTTTAATCAACTGCTCTCGTCAGCGAGGTCAATTTTCACTTACATTTAGAATAAAGACATACTGACTGAATACATTATTATTTACCAGTCTGCATTTAAACCACTAATAAAGATCAATCTGCAACTGCAGAATGATTACCCAAATAATTTGAGCCAGTAGCAGTTGCTGTGCAATCAACTATTACAGTGAGAATTAAAAAGTAAAAAAGTGTTACCAATTAGGTATTAATAATTGATGACATTTAAGAAGATATGACTTTTCAAGTATGCAGAGGGGTTTGGGGGTTTTTTGTTGGTTTGTATTTTATTCAGGGTTTTTGCTTGTTTGTTTGCTTTAAAGAAGCCAGGATTTTATACTGGTTTAAAAATATATGAGAGAGATTACATAAACAGGACATGCACTTCAAGAATGAGTCCATTTTTTTGACCATTATATACTAGATGGAATGATGTATGTAATGATTTTAGACCCAGCTGCACAGTGAATAAAAATATTACATTATTTTTACCTCAAAGGCCATGAGAAGAATATTTTGCAATTAAAACCTGAACTGTGTCAGCAAAAAGAACAAAGCTTCATGCTACATGATCTCTTCTTAGTGCCACTTGTGCAAAAGAACATTACGGGCTGACAGGAGGTCTAAAAGAATAGAAAACCCAATTATCAATATGGCTTGTTCTTCCAAGCTATAGATAAGCTCCTCTCATATATATAATTCATTACTGAACATCGAAAGAAGTGTATTTGGAAAAAGATTTTTCCATGCCACTTCTGTAAAAAAATAGCATGGAAAGCATCAAGAATGCATCCTCTTACTCTGAACTAAACATACATCCAATTTCTTTGATCCAGAAAGTTCATAGCTCTGCAACAAGAGCACCTCCGTTAAATACAATTAACACTTCAGGAAACAGAATAGATTATACACAACATAAGATAAGGTGGTCAGAACTACACAGGAAATGTACTTCCCTGCCACACACCCACCTTAATAAGACTGGTGAACTCTGGAAAAGAAAAACCGGGCAAACGTGCTGATAAATGCAGGTAACAAAAGAACAGTTTGAACCTTTCATGATGAGCTATTCCTGAATGCAGAGGTTTAAAAGACCAAATGGAAAAAGACCAGGTAATACATTTGATGATGAAAGGAAAACAGCTATTCAGGAATGTATCAGCAGTCAGAAAATAAATCAAGATGTTTGATCACACTGAAGTGATTTAAAGTAAATCTGAAAACATGAAAGTGGACTGTACAAAATTGGTAATATGCTCTGATTTGAAATACTGGCCTACATTTGATGGAAACAAATTAAAAAGAACCATGTATAAGGCAGAAAAATGCTTAAAAGGTAGCTGATGCCAAAGATCAGGAAAAATAACTTCTAAACTGGATATGGGAATAACTTTTAAAATTCAGAGAAAAAAGAACTCCTTGTGTTAGAAGCACGTGGAATTAGGTGGCTGAGGAGGTAGAAAGGATTTTTTGGTAACAGTAATACAAAATAAAACATTAAAATGGAATAAGGTAGAAATGTTACTGTTAACAGTGTTCAGCATCTCACACTGTAAGAGTAAGACTAGTTATCATAAAATATGAGGGCGGTAACACTGTAACATCTGTTTTACTTACTTACTACTTGTGTAGAACAAGAAGAATAAAGAAAACTTCATGGTGTAAGCCAGCACTTCATTGATATGCTTTACAAGAACCTTCTCTTCAGAGCAGCTCCTTCCTTAGCACCCAGTATACAGGTGTGTACAGCTTCAGCCAGCTACTCCCAAGTTATGTGCCAGGCTATATTAAACAGACATGGTATGGCTTGATTTCCACACTGGGAAATCACTGACACACACGGACTCTTAGACTAATTTGATCCCAAGAGAAAATAAAAGCAGCCTTGGGAATGTTCAATTTTGGTAGATTACTTCTTGTGCTTATTTAAGAGTACATGTATCATAATATAAATTTCTTATAATAAACATATTCTAAATACCATTGTGATTTTCATCTACCCATTTACCTAAATATACTACCTATTCTACCACAATCCTATTTAACAGAGAATTATATAAGCTGTCATTTTGGTGAGGACATAAAACAATGAATTAAAAAACTGTTGTCCTTAACAAATCAGAGCTACAACTGCAACTTGGCATTGGAAACAGGTACAAGCATTCTGCTAGAACTCTCTTGGCCATACAGCTCCACAGTGCAGAGAAACAGAAACTTCTACCAGATACAAAACTGAAAGGAACAAAACATTTTCTGGACAGATACAAATTTAAATCATCACCTCAAGTCTTCTTTTTAATAGAAAGAGAGCCCTCTTCCAACTCCATTGGTAATGTAATTGTAAGCTTAAGCAGACAGACTTTAAAGCATTCCAACTTTAAAATACCAATGCTGACATACTGTGTGTATGGGATTTAGGTTGCCAGCCTTATTAGACAAGCCTTAGTCATTCAAGTCGTGCAAAACAACTTGGATAAGACATTTCTTCCATGGCCACTCTGACTCATGAGTAACAACCAGGCTAAAAAGCCTTCTTTTTTGGTACCAGTAACAAAGTTAGTTACATGAAAACAATGGGAAAAAGCCTTACCACAATGAAGTCAAAGATGATTGGCAATAGTCCTGCAAACTTTCATGGTACCATACTTGCACAATAAGATCCTTTTCTTATCAAAAAGGTCACAAGAATTTCAGCTGCTGCCAAACACATGGTAAAGAAAAGGTACAGTCCATCTGTTCCAAACAGCCGCCTCTGAGTAATTTTAAGGTCTAAATTATCTTCTGTTCCTTTTCAAGCATCAGAAAGCTCAGCTGCCAGCCTTCTATCTTTCTACCATTACTACAGGGAAACTGTGCTTCACAGATACACAATTGCTGAAGACAAACAAACAGGGCAGTGAATGAAAATACAACACTGAAAATAGACACTGTGTAACAGTTTTTAAAGCTCTTTTAAAAGCTGGTGTTTTCATCCTATTGCAGAGTAGTTGTAGAAAGTTATGGAAGTCAGGTGACTCTATAGAGAAAAATTTAAGTCCCATTTGCCTCATAGAGGCAAATAAACAGAGCCTGAATAAAACACAATTGTACACTTGTAGCTAAATCCTTCTCCTAGGAGTTCATACAACGAATAAAGCAGAAAAGAAAGGAGTTAAGACGATCAAGAGTGTAGAAGGAGAAACTCATCTTCTGTATATGAAGAAAATACTCCTCTACATCACTTACAGGATTTGAAAAACAATAATAATGAAGACATTATCCTGCTGCCTTAAATAGTGCAAAACACATTAATTATTCTATTATAAAGACCTGACGCAGTTAAAAATATATATACACACACATGTAGGTTAGCCACAGAAATGTTACCTTATTCTCTCAGCGCCAGTTTCCTTAGAAACAACTTCACGTAGTCATCCTACACTAAACCTAAAACATTCTCTTGTCAGGATCCTGGTGATAACCCATCCTACACTAAACAGTACAGGCTTGTCCTCCCTTTGCATCAGTTCATACACAATTACTCTTCTTACGCTAGTTTGTCTGTATGAACTTCTTTACTTACAAAAACATTTCCATGCAAATTACTTTCCGTGTAACCCTACCTCTCCTAAACACCTTCTTGGTTCACCCTTTTGGTTCAAGAAGTAAATTAAATCTAGAAAGACTTAAGTAAAGCTACGAAACGCATAGGAAAAAAAAGGAGCCTAAAAAACCCCAAACAATCCTAACTGCAAACTAACACTTGCAAAGCCACATTTCAGAGACACTCAGTGCTAAGTTCTAGAAATGAATAGGCACAGGATAAAGAGAAACCTTGAAACAGAATTTCTGGGGGGGAAAAAAACAAAAACAAAATTCAAAACCAAACAAAAAAAATCAACAAAAAACAACACCACAAAAACCCCTCAACACAAGCTTTGGAATAGGGTTGCAGACATTACACCAAGATCACTGTGTTGCCTGGAAAGGAAAAAAAGTAATGCAGAAACAGCTCTAGATATATGAACTGCAGATTCTAAGCAGCTTCCCATTCCTGAACTGCAAAACCGTCACTTGACAAAAATAAATGCCTCTTATATTATGAAAATAGCCATAACAGAATTGAAGTCCTCTGTCAATTCCAGACCAATATATAAATTCCAATATCAGTATATATTTCTCGCTGCAGTATCCAGTACCAACTATAGTTCACACAAAATGGAATTTAGGTTACATATTCATTAATTAATCTACCTAACCGCCTTTCTCCTACTCTAAATATTCTCAAAGAGATCTAACCTAAAGGATCCTCTTCTGAAAGTAATGAAAACCCTTATTCTAACCTTTCCAGTTTCCAGATGGTAAAGTCTCCAGCTCCAGGAAGTAGAGTGTAAATAGATGAAGTGGAGGTGACAAATTTTCCCCCCATCCATACACTTATTTACACATCCACAAATTCTTAGATGAGTGGAATCTTCAAATTTATCTGAATTTACTTCAATTATAGCTAAAACTATATCATCTTGCTGACTTTTTTTTAAATTATACAGTAAGAATACTAAGTTCCAAAATAAACTTTTGAAATGCCAGAGTTAAAATAAAGGTCTGTCAATATTAAGATATATTGTTTTATTACATGATGCCATCAATTTCATGTGTGACTCAGATGCATCAGTCACATTTAAGATGCATGGTTTGCAAGGATAAAATTAATTCTGACTGATATTCTGGTCTTACTTTTCCAATACAAGTTCCCAGACTTTAAAAAGCAAACTGAACAACAAATATAGTGGCATGAAACATCACAGATCACACCACTGCTCATCAAGATGAACAATTCCAGAACAGCACAGATCTCTTCCGCTTGACCTAACAGAATATATGAGGAAGTTGAACCCTACACACATACAAGACAGACTTAAGCCACATAGAACCTGTTTGCTATTACAGGTAAAGCAGAGTAGCATCAAGAATCCTGAAATCTGAGATCTGCTTCAGCTTTCGCAGCTAGAAGTGCTCAGAGCAGTAGCTGCCTTTACTACCCCCAGCTGTCACTTCACAGGAAACCATTTGTCTTCTTCCATGTCATCATCATAGCACTGTTTCTGTGTCAGTCATTTTCAGTCTCACACTAGTTTTCTGGAAGTTAGAAAGGCCTTTTAAGAACTGCAAAGACCAATCTCACAAAATGAGAGGAAAAACACTGTTAATTTTTTTATTGGGATTAGACAGACTGTACAAGTGAGAATTTCTAGACATAAGAAATAAAGCATGGTCCTGACTCTCTTAATTCTGCATAACACAATCCATTAAGAGCTATGTGAACATCAACAATCCACACAGTCGACCCAACTGATTAAGGTAATTGTGCCATAAATATTGATGCTTATGACCAACCCTACTAACTTCACTAGAATTCCTCCAGAGCAAGAAATTACATGGCCTTTGTTGGACTCTCCTGCACAGAAAACAGTCAAAGAAACAGTGCCTCTAAAGAAAATAAAACCCTTTTTTATCACCTTACTAGAAGCTCTCATGAAACTCTGAAACTCAGCTTACCATAATGGGCATTCTGTGGCCCATTACCTGGAAGCATATGCTACACCTCTGTGAAATAACTGCATGAGAAGTAAAACATTAGTAAATGTAAATTAGTGCAACAACTACACCAGTTACCTCCTTTGTCTATGTGTGAGTTTAATAATTAATCTTCACTGCTGAATAGTTAAACACAAAGCATATTGTTTACACAACTGTTACTCATCTCCTATTAAACCAATATTAGAAAAGAATACAGACTGATCAGTAGTAAGGAAGGACTAATTAATATTTTAGTGTAAAATCATTACTTTTTCATATATTTTTAAAATAATATTTTAAAAATTTAAAGTTTTTTGTCAAATACTGCCCTAATGTATATGCAGAAAATGTGAGTCTTTCAAGATCATGAAAACTTATGGATGTAACAGGCATCACTGAAAATCCATGCAGCTTCATGGCTATGCTTCCTTAAGTTTGTTTGGTGTGGAGAGAGGAATGGAATTTATTTATTGATGGTCAATTTTACCATGATCTAAGTTTTAAAATGTATTTTCTTGCACTCAAAAAAGCCCTCACTGAGGACTCAATGTTCTAATCTTCAGCCATTTTTACATAACCTCATCCATGGACAGAGATACTCTGGGGTTTTCTTTCTGATACTGAATAGTTTTCCTGCTAAAAAAAAAAAAAACAACTTCGAAAGCAGTTGGTAGAACAGTGTTTCTCCTTTCCTCAAGTCTCCTCAGTAAATTTATCCGTGGAAAAAGAGCAGAGATGGCCTTATAAGCAAACATGTCAAAGAGTTATACTATGCTTTTTGCAACATTAATTTTCTTCAGCAAATCCTGAGTATTATATCTACTTGAAATAAAAATACATCCACAAGAACTATACTAAAGAGTTTCTTTATTCTTTTACAGGTAAGTTGCACTGCCCATCTATGTCACATTTACCTTTTTTAATTAGTTACACTGGCATAAAGCAAATTCAGTCCATTCTCTTCAAACATATTATCAAAAAATTTTAATCAAAGCCTGAGTTTAATTAAACAGCCTGTTCTGTTTCCCTATACAATTGTGCTGATAGGGATCAGCAGCATTTACCAAGGTTCAAGCACCAGTCATTTGAAATTGCTAAATTATATGTTTTTGGTGTAAGTAATATACTCATCTAACAGCCTTCATACAGCATGCCCCTCAAAACACACACAGTCTTTCAAAGGCAACTTAGACAGAAGGTTTAGAAATACTGAGGTTATTGGCATGCACAGTGGACCTGTAGAGAAAACCTGACCAGTGGACCTGGTCAAAATGCAGGGCTGATCAGGTATAAACCAAAACAAAACCCAAACAAAAACCCACACCACCAGGAAAACAAAACAACAACAAAAAAAATAACAAACCAAAACCGAGGCACACAGTCCACATGACTTCTTCAGCACATGAAAAAACTGCTCTGAACAAAATACAAACCCAGACCTAACACCCTGGTGATTGCAATTATGTGCAGATTTGCAAGTTAAGATGATTACACCATAATTCTTTCTTATCAGTGAGCACTGAGAGTTTCATACTTGGGGGGGAAATCCTCATGCTTTTTGCCTTCTCTGCCAACTATCCAACTGGCACTTCGAAAAGACTTTCATAACTGTATTTTAACAATTTTGTTCCCTAATCAGTTCTATCTGCTACATTTGAATGATAAAAACCAAGATGATGGTAACTTCAAACATTCCCCTGCAATAAAAAAGGAAATCCTAATAAAAAACCCTTTTCATTTCCCACAGATGAGACGCATATGCATAAACATGCAGAATTTACTTATAGCAACATTACACACTTTAGAAGCTCTAAAGTCTGCATTCACAGAGACAAAGAGATAATCAGCACAATCTATTCCAAGCCTACACACATTACTAAAGCAGAATGCCCCGGCAGTTCACAGAAATAGCAATAAAATAACTACTGCGAGAATTCTGCATAAAGCCAGTACGTGCAGCAAAGATATTTTGTCTATCAAAAGCTACCCACTGGAATATTAATTTGAAATACATCAAAACTTGATAGAGCTGACAACTCTTTACATGGTGATTAAGGTTTCCTAATTAGCATGATAATGTCCATTTAAGATTTGTTCCCTCCTCTCTCTCACAAGACCAAAAATTTATTGTCAAAATAAGCCATCAAATACAGTAAGTTACAATCATGGGAGTATCATCAGCAGAGAAGAGCAATGGACCATCACACCCACACACATCTCCACCAGCCATATGTGATAACGTTCCTACAAAATGTTTCAGTAAATTAACGAGGAGCAGTGCTGAAGCAGCGCTTTCCTAGCAGTTAGAAAGAAAAGAAAAAAAAGCAAAGCCATAATATTTCCACTCCCCCACTGACCAACAGATCTTTTTTAAGCTTTCTGCATTTATTAGATGCAATTAACATCCAGAGACACTGCACTTAAATTTCCTTGAACCTCCCTCTACTTTCTACATCGAGCCTAATTTTCTGTCTTTAGCACAAACCAGAATCTGCAAGTCTGAGAAAAAGGCCACAAAGGAAATAAAAAACCCACCTTTGAACATTTAGTTAATTATAAGTTGCCAAACAGGGAGGGGGGGGGTGGGGCACAAAGCACCCTGTGACAATGAGCACAATACTTGATTACACAATTTCAGCAGCATTAACGCCAATTAGTATTGGCCACTGACCCCTAAGTCAGTCTGGAATCCATCCACAGCCCTTAACTTGATTAGGACTTTGTGCACAACAAATGTGAAATCCCACTGTTGCACAGTTATTTTTCTGCCTTAGCATCATGAGTTTTACTCAATTTAAACATTCAAGTAGCTAGAAAAAAATTACCAACAAAGTTAATGTATAAACATTATTAGGGCATTTAGCAGAGCATCTTCAACCATCTTCCTAAAAATTCCAGAGTTTAATCTTGGGCTAACTTGGCAAGTTAAAAACTAAAATGCAAACATTTTAATTTAAATTAAAAATGGGAAATCAGTGCAGCAGTTTTAGTTGTGCCATGCAAACTTTATACATTTACTGCAAAAAACCATAGTAGGCCTGTAGCTAACTGAAAGGATTTCACCTATAGAGAGGAAAAATGCAAAGCTTGTATTCCCTCAAAGATTTAACACCATGATTCCTGGAACAGCTGCCATTTGAATGATTTAAACACCCAGATGCATCAAAACCATTTTTCTGTAGCTGAGGAGACGGTAACTCTCCAATGAAGTTTCATTTCCCTAAGTATTTTCATCACTAATGCAGAAACAGTACACGTTCTCTGCAGGCAGCAGTTATCATCACTAGGACTACTATACATCTTAAAGGACTACAATGCACAGTCCAAGTCCACTCAACACCTGCACAAGCAAAAGGGCACCTCAGTTACTTCTGCAATTGGTCCTTTGCAGACTCATGGACAGTAAGCCATGCCTAAGCTGTTTTAAAATTTTTATTTATTGTCTCAAGTTCTAACACTAATTACAGTGAGAAGAAAGAAAATCTTGTTCTCTCCTTTACCCCCAAACAAACAAAAAGGAAATTCTTATTCCACAGATACACAGAGGCTTCCCAAACTCGTGGTGTTTACAGGCAAAGGCAAAGGTGAAGGCAAAGTTGAAGAGTCACAGCATGTGAAACCAGTCTTGGCAGATGCACAGATCTAAGCAAACAGAAAAGGCAGTAGCCTGCTACTAGCCATCCTGCTCACTGGAAAATCATGAAATGCAGGTGACACCTATGATTTAAAGGAAGGGTTGCTGTCACAGGATGTGTATGAAAATAAACAGCACAGAAATACATTTTATGAGTGCTTAGCTTAAATTCATTCAGTATTTTAAGTATTTCTTCTCTACTTTCATTCAACTGAGCCTCCAGCCCAGGATTCCCACCTCTATTTGTATTTCCATAGGTATCACTTAACCATTTCAGAGATTTTCATGAAACTCTTTCCCCTCTGACATGGCAAGATTTGCACTGCAAGCTGCTGCAGTTCACTAAAATGAAGAAAGCTATCAGAACGGCTCCCATGAAGTGTGACAAGATCAGCATCTCTCTTCCCAAACAGTTGCCACAAATATGGTTTATATAACGTCCAGAAACTTAAGGATGTTACTACTTGAAACTACTGCACAGATGCAACATTGGAGACCGTTGGGTATTGCGGTTTGTCAATTACATAATTATCAAACAGAATGAATATACATAATTAACAATCTAGAAGCAGCTTTGGAAGCTCAGCAGTTTTGTCTAAGGCCTGTTCTATGCTTAGAACAAGAAACAAGCAGTTCAAAAAAAAAATAAATCTACGTGCACAAGGTTCTGGTCATTTTTCCACTCCACATCTAAACCCCGCTCACCCTCCACTGTGTCCATATTTAGCTCACATCTCTATGTTGTTTCGGCTCAACCAAACATCTTTAAAAGAAAAAAGGCAATGGAAAGTTCTCCACTGTTACACATAAAGAAATATGAGCTTTTGCTGGGATAAATCCTTCCTCAGCATGCCTTACATTTCTGGGTAAAAGGGCACATTACTATCATTTAAACTCCTCAATCACTTCTTCTGTAAGTTCACTACAGTAAATGGACTTTAACCCATCATCTGTCTGTCCCACTGCTGTTATTAATACATGAAGAGTTTGAAAATACATTAACACTCCCTTTTACACTGTCGCCATTGCACAAAGAAAGACCTGTACTATCGAGACCGGGTTCTAACTACAAACACACACTAAAGTTTTGTTTCATATATTCTAACAAACCAACGTGGTTACAACAGAAGTCTGGAAACTCAAACTCTAACCTTAATTTGGCAGAAATAAATCTAAATCTTAGCACTTACTTCAACTGTGCCAAAAGCATGAAGAGTTTTCATCTGCAAAATTTTGATAGCAGGTATCCAACTTATCAAGTGATCTCTGCCATCATCTATTGTTACATGCAGATACTAAAGACCAGTACAACAACCACTCTAAGTAGAGAGCTTTTTTCAATGACCACTTTTAACTGCATGCATATTCCCAACCATAAAGCATGAGGGACAACAGTGATATGCAGAAGCATCAAGTATTTTTATCAAAAAAGCATACCTCTAACCTAGTGTAATAAAGAGATATCAAAACTCAAAGTTGAACATTTAGATTTTTGTTCTTTGCCCTACTCTGATGGCATGTACCAGAACGCTTGATAAATTGCTCACTCCACCCTCTCTATAACTAAGTTTATATAAAAGGCTCCCAGTTTCATAAAAATGCCTCATTGCTGCTTCCTATGTTCAGCCATCACAATATTGCTACCACACAGTGGATGGTGGAATTACCAGTGTAGCTTACACATGGGGCACACTGGTCATAAGATACCAGATCTTCACAAAGATCATGTTTTGAAAAAAAATTAAAATTCTAGTTAATTTGTTTTCACATGAAGGAAATATAATATTCAAATTTACAGAGAGAAGCTAACTTGAGCTATATCTAAAACAAAATCTAGTACACTTACACCCATGTGTCTCCAAGATCTTGTGCTTAGGATATTTAGAAAAGTTACTTGAGTAACTACTGTGAACTTCTTTTCTAAATCAAGTTTTCTACCTTGTGGCCCTAATCCAAATCAGAACAGAGGCAGGCATGATTAGAGGCTGCTCTCCAGCCTCTGCTAAAGCTCAAGATATCTTCAAACCTAATGGAGACAGAAAAGACAAAAAAGAAAATAAGAAGAGGACACCAGAACTCTTAGAAATAAGCAACCTGTCTGAATAAAAATAAAATAAATTAAGACAGGAAGGAAAAAAAAAAACGAAGCAAATTTTATACATATTTCACCTCATTATCTTTCAATCCAATATCTTCTCAGCTGAATGGCCATGAAAAATAAGATTGTTCTTTTAAGCTTTCTCACTGTCTTTCCAGATAGATGTAGAAAAATTCCCCCAGCCCACAGATGGGTCAAGGCAGGGCAGAAATGAGGAGGAAGACCCTAAACACAATTACAATTTAAAGATCATAAATTACTAAATATAGGGAACAGAAACAGAAAAAGATTCCAGAAGTATCACTAGTGCCCTGTATGAATCAGCAAAGTACAGTCATGCAGCCTGCACAAATGTCCATGTCATACATTTCACTTAAATAGAATTCAGAGGAACAGCAATGTGTAACTATTTAAAGAACTCGTGAACCACACACAATGCAGACACCACTAAAGGACATCTAACCAGTCTAGCTTGCTGAAGAAGATCACAGTCAGTAAAATAAAAACATAGTAAGATTACACACAGGAACACAGCCTTTGCGTTTTTGGACTGCAAAATTCAGTGTTAGTCGAACAATACAACCTGCAGTGACATGTCATTAGAGACTTTGTCCTATAGGAAAAGCCCACACAGAATATGCAGAAAGAGGGAATTCCTGGAAGAGTGTTTCAATAGGTTTGAACTGCAGCAACCATCTCCATCAGGTCCTGTGCTGAACAGTATTACACAGCCAGGGACTTGGCATTTTCCAAGCAGGGATATTCAGTACCAAGAGACAAATAAATAAATAGTTTACCACTTTTCAGTAGTTATAACCAGACATTTTATTTCACTACCGTAGCGGGATCTCCTTACAGATGTCTCTGGCTGTCTGTTTTCAGGTAAAGTTAATAAATTTGATCCATAAAATCTAAATTCCTCTACAGAATCACACCAAGAGGTCAAGGCAGCAGGTCTGACGTAGGCAGTGGGCAGCAGAGGCAAGCTGGACTGCCTGCAGAACAGAAAGCCAAAAAAAGTGACTTGCCAATGATAGTTCTGTCTTTTACAAATCATCTGAATAGATTAATAATAAAACATCTACTGAAGTAGATAACCATAAGTGATTTTTATTCCCAAGAACATTTTCAAATAGAATCCATAACATGAGAAACAAAGGATTTCAGAGAAAAAAGGTTTCTGCAAGTGACAGAGTAACACTGTTATGGAGTTCAGCCTAACCTTTCACCAGGGTACATGAGATACAAATTATTTTACAGTGGCAGTAAATTAAAGACGCAGATTAGTTTAAAAGTAGCTACATGGTTTGTTAGGCAAATGTGTTCCCTGCCCATTTAATTTATTATTCTTAAAATATACACATGAACATAAATGTCACACAAACATCTGTAGCACACCATTTCTATCTTCTTTGGCTCTAAGGAAAGCAGAATATAAAAATCCTGCACCCAAATGAATAATTTTGATAGAAAAATGTAACTCTAACAGAAGAATGATTAATGGCCACACGGGAATTTTACAAATTTTACAATACAAAACTTCTGCTATTATTAATAACCTGCAGCACATATTGAAACAGTTTGCAAACCACACACTATTTCAGCCAGTCCCTGATCGTGGTTTATATGTTCTCTTCTTGTGGCACTACTGGCAATACAGATTTTTGTTTTACAGTGAGGTTTTACTAGATAACTATTTTTATTTCATCAGAAGTGCCCCTCTACCTCTTAACCTTATATTTAAAGCTTAGAAACTAAAGTCAGAATTCTATACAAAAATGGAGACACATTGAGTCATTCCATACATCTGCCCTGAGACTAAAGTTGAAAAATATTTGTCTTGTTATTAGAAGCATGAATTATCCAAGGAAAAGTGGTGAGAGAGAAAAATTCAACCAGCATGTATAACCAGCCGTAGATAAAACAGCAAACATAACATCAAAATACTTTCTTACTCTCAAAAAAAACTGTAGAAAACAGCATTAAATAAGTCAAGAATTACTTGTCACAATTATTCTACTTGGAAATGAAAATAACTGACTGAATGAGCAAATCAAACTGTACTATTTGTGACTGTCTCTGCTCAGATCAATTTTCCCTGAAAATAGTCACAGGACTTGAGTGATCATTACTATGGCACAGATGTCCTTCACCAAGAGTGAGCTGGGGAAGTCTCCAGCCTCAATTCCTGATGTTAGTTAGTATCTTAATATAAGAGAACAAGCATAAAGAAAAGTAATGGAATCTAAAATTATTTTCCTGCCCAGACAAGTCTTTGAGCGAACACATTACCCTGATCTTTAAAGATTCTCAACTCGGATCACACTGCCTGGGAAAGAGGCAAACAGTTCTGCCCCTCCTCAGAAAGAAAACGGGGAGTATCACCTGAAGTTCTCAGGTAACAGGTTGCAAAGAGAACAGAGGAATGACTTATTCACACAAGACATGAAGTGTAGTGCTCATTGACAGAAAACATGGGAGCTGCAAAAACCATACATGGGCTCGGAATTTTTTATAAATTAAGTATATACATTAAACTGAAATCCGTACCAAACATCATCCCCACTGAAAGACTGGGAGAGCTGACCTAAGGAGTAGCCCTATATGCCTGCCCAGGAAAGACTGTAAGAATAAAGCACCTGCTGTCAAATACTGTCAGCTGTGGCAGACAAGCAGGGCTTGAAACAATGGTCCTATCATACACCAGGATCTCAGAGCTTTAGACTTCAAGAGAAAATAGCAGATTAAACTCAAATGGCTGTTCCTGTGAAGAATGGTCTTTGGGTTGCCCCCTCCAAAAAACCCCAAGCACACACCACAAACAGAAAGAAACTACAACTACTGCTCCAGACGATCCCTTCTCCAAGAGAAAGATGAAACAATGGTTTGAGACTGTGATACTATCCATAAAATATTTAGCCCTCTAATCATGCCTGAGAAGATAATTTCCTTCCCCACCTTTCACAGCCTTTTTAAAAGACATCCAAAGAAACAAAAATGGACTACAGAAAGATCTTTTCCATCATCACTGTAATTAAAGCAGGTTGACAATTTTATTCAAATGACAAAAGGCTTCTAGTGACTTGTAAATGACAACTTATACAAAGCTGGGGAAAGTAACATGCAATTTCAGGGAAAAAAAGATGTGGTATTTAAATAGTTCAAATATGTATTAAGATATTGAGGGGAAAAAAACCCAGAACAACAATGCCATAACCCTTTTTTGTCATCTGAAAACTCAAAATACTTCAAGTCACTGTCAGTCACACAGCTCTGTACTCCAGAACACAGTTATGAAGAGCACACCACTAAACACCATTCAGTGCTAGAGAGAACATTAAAGGCACAGGCAGAGAACAGCAGTACCTTTAATGTATCTCACAGTCTGCTAACACACAATGCACAGCCACACAATTGCTCAGAAACATGGACTTTTGAAAGCTAGTCAAGAAAACCCTGCCACCTTCCTCTAACCCAGCAACACGAGCAGGAATCCCAAGAATTGTATCCATGGCTGGATACAAGCTAACATAACTTTATCCTAGAATACTTAATCTTTTTAGTAAGCATCACCAGCATGCATAATAAATTAAAAAACCCAAACAAACAAGACCAACTGAATAAACCACAAAAATATGATTACTGCATGGAATCCCAATGACCTTCCCACCCTAAAGGACATTCAGGTTTTTGGTTTTGTTTGGTTTTATGGTTTTTTGTTGTTTGTTTGTTTGTTTTTTTACACAAAATGAAAATTTCTTTTCTTTATGTTATTTCCTTGTGCATACTGATTTCTTCAGACTAGCACTGCAATTACGGTGAAGCTTCCTTCTCAAAACAGGTTGTAGCAAGACTGTAGGCCCTCTTAAATTATGCAGACTCACTTGGTGAAGATACAGCTTCAAAAAGCTTACTATGTTCCCAAAACATCACATCCCTCATATATGCAATCTTATTTTTAAAAGACTATGGTCCATGGTGAAAGGAAATTTAGGAAGCAAAACACGGCAGAGCAAATCTATCAATTGCACAGAGCTTTACCTATCAAGAGTCTTTATGTACTTGGGAGGGGTAGGGGGAGAGAGGCAGGAACAGCTACCCAAAACCTTGTTAAACCTTGAAAGAGATGGTACTTGAAGACAAACTGTGCCAACTGCAGTCCCCTGCTACAGTTCTGTTCATCTGCAACACATCACACAAAGCCAACGCTCTGAGATCAGAACTGAACGTCCATGTTGACAGACTCAGCAATACCAGTATTCTTTTATGGATAAATAATCCAGTTATGCTTCCAAGCACCACAAAATAAATCCCCAAAACAAATAAACAAAAAGCACCAAACATAAACAAAAGCAGGACTTCGTACTTTTCCCTTGAAAAACAAAACCAAGCTATCTGGTATCAGACATGCCTATAGGTCACTGAAAAAAAATTTCTGAGAAAAATATCAGCGTTCCTCAGCACTGCTGGACTTTGAACACGTACACATTAACTTTCAGTCACAACAGGAAAAAATAAATACTTTTCAGGTATCTGACAGAACTTCATTCTCTGTAAGACAAGGATTCAGGCACCTCACAAATAAAGAGCCCTCCTACCATTCCACCCCCCTGACATTACAGAAAAACAAATGTGTCTCTGCTCACCCTGAGACTGCTCTGAATCTTCCAGACTTTATCTCATAGTGAAAAACATTCAATACTAAAACCAGACTGAAGCAGTCTGGATTAAACAGATGGCACTCTATTTAGAACAGTTTCACTGTTAATAACATGATAATGCCATTCCTCCTGAAACTCTTCTCGTGCACTTCCAGTATCCCTATTAAAAAAACCCGGAAACCCATAAGTAGTTTTACATCAAAATATATTTTAAAAAAAGGTACTATAGCCTGTCCCAAAATTCTGCCAGCATCATGCAATAATCAGTGTTCATTCTCATTCTTAAAAGAGTATCAGAAATTAATAAAACGGAGTTTGTATTCTGCTAACAAAAACCAGCATTACTGTATTCAGGAATAATTTAAGTCTTTATAAGTCACTGACTGTGTAGTTATCTTTTACCAGTCTCTTTTCAGACGAAGGGAACTATGCACTCAAGCTTGATGAACACAAAACATAATTTTAATTAATCAGATACGAAGGCAATTGACACTTCTCAATCACACAGCCGCAGCATGCAAAACGCCGAGCCCCCGGAGACAAGTGCTCGGCGAAACCAAGTAACCATCCCACTCAAGAAGCAGCTGTCAAGAGAATTCTTAACTTCCACTTACCTTTCAGTGCACTTCCAGGATTTCGGGATGCCTCCCCGCTTCTCCTACGGAAACAAACACCAGCGCTCCTTTAAGACATACCCACTGCAAACCAAAAGCCAGCTCCTGGCACCAGCCGGGCTTGCGAGCACCTCCGCTTTCCCGCACGGCTTCTCCCGCTGCCGGGGCACGCCCCGAGGGCGGGCACAGAGCGGACACTGCCCGGGCCCCGCCGCCGCTCCCAGGGCAGGGCGGGGGAACGGCTCTCACACAGCACGGGCAGGGGGCGCCGGCCGAGGGCAGAGACCGGGGGGAACAGGGAGCGGGGAACGGGAGAGGGAGCGGGGAACGGGAGAGGGAGCGGGGACGGGAAAGAGGACAGGAGAAGGAGCAGGAACGGCAGCGGGAGCGGCGCTGGCGGGAGCACAGGGAACAGTTCGCGCCCCCGCACGCACAGACCCTGCGGGGCTTCCGTCCGTGTCTGCACCGCCGGCAGCGACCGACTCCGGCGGGCAGCCAGCGAAGGGCGCGGGCCCCGCGGTGCCGGTGCCAGTGCGAACCCAGCCCCTTCGCCCCCCGCCCGGCACCGCCGCCCCCTCACCCCGCTCCGCTCCGCCGCCGCCGCCAGACCCGCACCTCAGCAACCCGCCCGCCCATTGGGCCACGCCTCCCGCAACAAGCGCCGCACCGATTGGCCGGTCTCCCGTCAGCGTCTCCTTCCCCTCACCCCTCAGCCCGAGCCGGCGCCGGTGGTCCCTGCGCGGGTCCTGCCTCGTCGAGCCGGGGCAGGAGGGTTGCCGGTGGCAGCGGGGCGGGCGGCGGTCCCGCAGCCTCCGCACCCGCGCCAGGCCAGCAGGAAGGATCGGAACGAAAGCTTCCCGGAACCCGCGTGGCTGGCTGCGCTTCCTGTAGCGGCTGGTCCTGTCTCAGCTTCCGCTTCCGGGTGGCGCTGCGTCCTGAGCAGGGTCGCGGAGCGGGCAGGTACCGGGGACGGGACTGGGAACGGGAACGGGAACGGGCCCTGCCTGCCAGAAGGACCCGTGTGCTAGCTGGGCAGGGCAGCGCAGGCAGGGGCGGCTGTCGCTCTGGGCTGTGCCCTCCATGCCCCGCGCGGGCCGCCCCTCGGGCACGGCCTGTGCTGGCCCTGCGGGCGGGGTCGCCCGGCTGGTGCCGCAGTGCAGCCCCCTAGCCATGCCAGGGCATGACCTCCTTGTAGAGTGGTGAACATTGATAGCAGAGAGGTCTTGTTTTTTTCTGGCAAGGCTGTAGGCTGGGGTTTAATTCGGGGGGGGGTATTTTCGAGTAGTGACAGCGTTAATGCTGCTCTCCGAGTTTCCCTCTGCAAGAAGACCCTTTTCGCTTGCCTACAGGGCTTGGAGTCTTCTTCAAGAGTTACAGGCACCTCTGTATTCCAGTCAATTTTCCTAAAAGTTCAGGACGTTAAATATGTTCTTTGCCACCTGATATGTGTTAAAATGGGAAATCTTGGCTCGAAGAAGTCTCAAGTGCCTTGTGAAAATGGAGACTTCAAAGCTGTCATTGTTTTCTTCCAGTCCTTCAGGATCTCCCTGAAAATGTTCACCTTCCCATCTGCCTTGATCGCTGTTTTTAAAGAGAAACTTCATATTTTCGTAGTTCTCTAAGGTGTATGTAAATAGAGTGTGTATTTTTCAGCCTCATCAAATGACTGGTAAGGTGCATCTCCTTGCCCTCTCATCTCTCCTGGACCTGTTGATCACCACAGTTACATTTCACTGAACTAGAGGCAGCTGAAAAGGAGCTGAGCAGCCGAGGCTTTGTTCCTCTCAGGTTTTTCTTCAGAGCTTGGCGCTCATAGCTCTGCCATACCTAGATTAGAAGCTTTCGTTCTTAAGTCTTTTTGACATATCGTGGAAAGCCTGTAAGATAATGGGCTCTGGTGTTGCTGAAAGGGCATTTACAGACATTGGAAGCCATTGGTTTGCTTACACTCTTCTCTGGCACAGGAGATTGACACAGCTGCTCCAGGGGTGTTGTGGTGGTGGTGACTTACAACACAGCAACACTGAACTCTGCATGGTTTGCTTTACTGGGTGTAATCACCCACTTCTGGAATGCAGCGTGAAGTCTCTCAGCTCTTTGTTTTACAGAACAAAGCTCTTTGTTCTCTGTTCCTTTGTGTTACCTCCCCATTTTACCTGTACAGGGGATTGTTCTTTGCAAGTGTGTGAAAACAAGACGACGCTCTCTGTGAAGTAACAGACTTTCCTTTTGCTGTAGGTATGGGACATGGAAATGAACACGGCCATGGCCATGGCCACAGCAAAATGGAACTCCCTGACTACAGGCAGTGGAAGATAGAGGGCACCCCACTGGAGGAGGTCCAGAGAAGGCTGGCTAAGCGGGGTCTTAGGGATCCGTGGGCTCGGTAAGTCCAGCAGCCTCAAAAATAACCTTGATGTGTTGTCTTGTAGCATCAACTGGACCTTGTCATTGCAGATCATTCTTCCTTTGGTAAAAACAGTGAAAGTTGGTTAGAATTTCAGTTAAGTCTTTGTGTACTTTTTGTGTAGAGGTCACACCTTCCATCCCCTTGACCAGTCTCCACACACTGCAAGGCAGCCTTGCCTTTTTGTGATGTCCTGTGATGATACAGCTCAGGCACAGTGACCAATACCTCACTCCCCTCAGTAATACTAGGCCTGCACATGTAAGTAAGCCTGTCCTTCTCTGCAAAGAGACTGTGTGCTCAGATCCTGATGAGAAGGCAATGGAACTGACATTCTGAGTAGGAGCAGCATTCCTCATACACAACAGGAGGCCTTTATTTGAAAAGAAGTGTACTTGTATACAGGGTGGAATTGCATTCAACTGTGCACTTCATTTGGCTAAAAGTGAATGACATAATGGAGGATCAGCTTTTACCTCTTAAGTTGTCCCACTCTACAGTGAGTATCTCCTCCTTTTTAGATAGAGCAATTCCGGATCATTTAGGAAGCTGTTAAAACAGTGCTTAATGTATTTCTCCCACCTAGTGAATTATGCAATACTTTGCTCAACCACCTTTTTATCTTGGGGAATAAAAATGCTAAATGTCTTGTGCTGTGTCGTCTGTTTCTTCTGTAAAGGAAAAGTTGCATGAGCAAACTATTCCAGGAGCCTTCATAGAAAAGGCTTTACTTCAAATCACTACAAGAAAAATGGAAGAGCAAATAGGTAATCTGTTAAAAAGTTGTTTCATGCTACAACCTCTGGAGGCGTTTGGGATTGACAGAACTTTTTTCCTTCCTTTGAAATAGTTTAAAGCTGTGAACATAAAGTAAAACACACTTTTAATGATGACACGAATCTTTTGAAATATCAGTCCTTAATGAATTTTCCAGGCCAGTATCACATTTATCTTGCCTCTATTTCTGTGCCTTTCCACCTTTATGGCAAATGCACATTAATGTACATATTCAATACAGAATAAGCTTTGTGAAAGATGCCATATTTGGAAACTTTAAGCCTGTATCAATTAGGCCCTATACTGGCATCTAGACAATACACTTCCATGCCCAAATGTTTTCATCCAGAGTCATAAAATCCATCTGCACAAGGGAATTATCTGTGAACATAAATACCTGACCCCCTTGTTTTAAAACTCTGTATCTTCTGGAAGGACAGTTCTGATTTTATTGCTCGGTTCTTTTTCCTTTTCTTAAGGACTTCTGAGTCCTTAGAAGAGATAAACTGCATCCACCTCTATAGGTAACAGTGGTCCTACTACACATAAATGTTGGTAGTCAGCTAGTGACTAAGGTTTCAGTAAGAATGTATGTTGACAACAGCAAGGCAAAACAGTGTGAAGTTTGTAAATATTCCGTAGCTAAAGCTAAATACAGTCTCTTCAGTCTTTTTTTTTTTTAATCATCTGAACCTAATATGTTGTATTGTAAAACAGAAAGTGCCTCCACACTAGGATGAGTTTTTTATGTCTGGAAAAACTTTCCTTGTAAGATTTAACTATGCTAGATACTATGATAAACTATGATTTAACCGTGCTAGATACTGTCTAGCATGGTGAGGAGCCTTTGTAGTTAGTCCATTCCATGCAAGGGCTAGTGGGTTCTGATTTTTTTTCACAGTAAAAACAGATGACAACCATTACAAAAATTTGGGGAGGTGGTTCTTTTCATGTAACTATGATGTTTCCTGGAGTTACTTGTATTTCAAATTACACCTGTAAAGATTTAACAGTTAATATAGTGAACTTGACTTGTGGTAACTCCTGGTACTTAAATGACAGAACATTCTATAGAGGTTCAAAGTATCTCTAATTGAAATACCTTCAGCAAGCGTTCTTTACAAACAAAGATATTCCTGCTCATGTTTATCATAGTGGCTCCACTGATCTTGTTTTTAATTTTGGTTTCATTTTTCTTCTAGTAATGAAGCCTGGAGATTTATGGGTGGCTTTGCAAAACCTGTCACCATAACAGAAGTCTTTACTAGAGGACTCAAGTGGGGATTTGCAGCTTTTGTCATAGCTCTTGGCATTGAATATACACTGTTTCCTCCAAAGAAAAGTGGAGGCCATCATTGAAGATCAAATATGACAACTTAATACTTACTAATTGTAAGCTGAAACACACATAAGCCTGCTGCTCACTCTGTACTTATAACATGCATATTAAAGTCTGTCACAGGCAAAACCATGTTTGTTTGATTTTATTATACTTTTGTGGAAGGATCAAAAAACACAGCCAGAGCAATTTAACTGACCTTGATCTGGGGGAAAACCAACGCAAGACTGCTCTTGGGTTTGCTGTACCACCCTTTAAAGAACAAGGGAAACTATCAGACCAGCTCTTTCAAGCCCTGCCAACATTCTGTTAAATGAAATTGAGAACTGTGTTGCTTTTAAGAGAAAATTTGTACTGTATTTGTTACAGGTTTAATAGCTATCATTTGCCAGTAAGTGGTAATGAATGATCTGTCATTTCTTAGATGTATATGTTACTATTCACTCTTATGTCTCTAAATAAAAATACTACCTTAGAGCTTTAAAAACTACCCCAAATCACCTCAAAGTATATGTGAAAAGACCAAGGCTTATACTTAGTCATATTGAACAGATAATGAACTTGGCAGGCACTATGCACCAAAATAATCTGCTGTGTAATATCCAGACATTAAAAATTACATTGCTGCCACATTTGCTTAGTAAAGTGGAATAAAATCAACTCAGCACTAACTGTACCTTATTTAATATGACTTCCAATATACTTGACTGTACTGTGAAAAAGAGAAAGAAAAATTCTTTTTTTTCTTTGTTCTGGTGTATTAAGTACATATTTATTTTTACACCTACAGTATTTTAATACTTTGTTTTAAATGTCCTGGTTTTCCCTAAATGATCTAACAGCTTCTGGAGTGCTTTAAGGATGCCTGGAATTAAGACTACAGAAGAAATGGGCTTGTGGGCAGTATATGTCCTCTGCAGTGCTAGGAATTAGAATTGACTGAATAGCCTACTGTAAATTTTGTTAAGGCATTAGTAACAAAGTAAGGAGGATATGTTATATCATTTTTCAATCCAAACAACAGGATATCTGTGTCACTAAACAGAAAAGCAAAATTAGACAAAAAAGTGAGAAACTGTAAATGCCCCTACAAAATTATATATTGTACTTCCATGGTGAAGAAACTGAAAATTTTATGTAACCCTGTCAAAAATTGCAGGTTTACAAAAAAGTTGAAAAGTCCTAGCAAAACATAGCTAATTTTTTTAAATATATATATCCACACACAACCTTTTTAAGTGAGATAATAACAGAGCTTCATTCTTAGAGCCAATAAGCAACATCTGCTACTGTGTGAGTGCAGCTGTACTATTCAGTGGAGTTTGTCATCTTTGTATGACATTGCTCAAGGCACTGTTCATAGTGCCAATATTGATTTTACTAAACTTTTTTTGCCTAATTGTTTCCTCAAACATTCGTATCCAGTTGCGTCATTCCCCAAAAAACAAATCAAGAACCTACTGTGTAAGGTCTGTTGCACAAAATATTTCTATTGTCCCTCAGGCAGTACCATCCAGAATACACATTTTTAAAGGGTGGTATTCACTGCTTGTTTTCTATCTGGGTCCAAGAATAAACTTCCTAAGAGCACTGAATTTTAGATAGCTGTTCAGAAAAACGAGTACCAGAGCTAGCATTACGTGCAGTAGAATCAGTCTTTTTAAATGTTATAAGCCTCCCTCTTCACTGATAGAGCAAATATATCAAGCATATTCACTGTTAGACTAGACTAGCTTAGGTGAAAGTCATGCATTTATGAATTAAAGTGGTATCATTCAATGGTTTAATAGCCAGATGGCAGTCATTGCCCTAAACAACTGCCTTTAATTTCTGATGAACATATTTTGCCAATATTGTGGAATATAAAAATGTCTCATCATTATAAGACATACAATACTCATAAAGATTTTTCTTTCACACGTATAATAATACAAATCCTGCCTGGGGATGGAGTATTTCCTGTGTATGAAAATAATAGTACCAAATCTGTCTTCACTGTAACCATAGCAATGGTTGTCCTCACAATGCCTGTCTCACAGCATAGATATTTTACAGTGAAAAAAAAGGGTCATAAACCACAATGGCACCTGCAGGTAAGGAACATACATGATTGTAATACCACAGTCAGGAAGCTCTTTTTGTATCTGATGCTCCATTTTCTGAAATGCAGGTGGAAATCCCATCTCCATCAGCAGTCAAAAGAGCTATTTTTGCTCCCTTGGAAAGATACTTGTGATTTATCTATTGTTTTTGCTTATTCTACCATTGATATTTACATCATTAGCATAATCTTCCAAATTTGTATGTTACAGAAAATCAGCTAAATTATTCCAATAGTGACTACATTGCAGTATAAATTGTCTCTCTCTGAAACTCCTATTTCAGAGCATAATAGAATAACTGTTCTCATTACGTAAGGCACTTGCAGTTTAGACACCAGACTGTCGCTATGCATTATAACACTGCCTTGAATCACTCCTGAAAACCTTCATACAAAACATTCCGTTGTGCTCTCAAACTACGAGCTTCTATCCTGCAATTAGATCTTTGCCAGATCAGCTTTTATTAGCTAGACTTTATACATCAATGCAAGTGGTTTTTTTCTATGTGGGGCTAATTGAAGTTAGGAGTATTTGCTTCAAGGGCTTTGACAGGAATACACTCAGGACCCATGCTTGTCTCCCAGTTAAATTTACTGATTTCATTGTGGGTATCAAAACATTCAGGGATTCATCTAAACTCTTTTACATGTATGACAAGGAACTGATTTTACAGATGTTTTATACATTCTCTGTCCTCAGTTGTAGGCCATAGAGAAATCTGAAAGTCAGATAATCTAATCCTTTCACCATTATTCCAATGGAAAACTCCTTGAAAATTAGTCACTTCCCTTAGTGATTGAGTCTTTTTAAAATACTAATAATGAAACCAACACATAACAAATTAAACTAGTGATACCATTTGTATATACAGATGGAACACAGTCATTCTGATCTAATTATGAAATTATAGCATAAAAGACAAGTGCATAGTATTTTAGGAGACATAAATTCTTAAGAGTTTTTTATTTACATAACTAGGAGAATAGACAAAATTAAATAGACCAAACCTGTTATTAAAGCATATCACCTGTTATGAAAGCATATCAAAAGAAATATGTCCAAGCCAGAGATTTATATCCAGAGCCCTTTGCATTGAAACATATAGAACCATCTCTTCTCCATCACATCTAATCTTACTGCTATGCTCCATGTTGTAAGTTCATACTAATTTACAGTTCTAGTTTACATGAGTAGCTATGGAAGACAATGTAGTGTTTCAACACAGAAACGAGAAGAATGAAGAACCTTGCATACAACTTCCAAATGCTGCCTATAAAAATATGAAAACTATTTAATAAAAATTAGGTACATTAAGGAAAAAGCAGAGCACGTAAAAGAGTATATTGGTAGCTCCAGTAATGGCTGTGTTAAATGGGTAAATCACTCATTCTTCTAACATAAAAGAAAAAAATAATTCTTCTTTTGTAAGTCTCTAGCCATACCATCTCTTTAAACCTCTTTTATTAGCCTGTACAAATCTTTTATGTGTTTGCATGGAACAGCTCCAAGGAGAAAGTGTACATATTGATTCACAGCAGGTAGATGGTTTCTTTCTGAATCAGTGCCAATCCAATGCCGCACCTTAATAGCCAGGATACTGGGATATCCTTGAATGACTGACATTACAGTAAGAGCCTGACCACACAGTTTCAGTAAGAACACAGGTATTTTTTCAGAACAAAGAGCTGTCACTTGGTACCTGGCCAAATTCTACTGTGGGTAATTACTTTCTGCCTCCTTTTCCCCTGCAGTTCTAAAGACAGCATGAATGTGTGTGTGCTATCCCAGACTACTGTGCTTCCACTGCTCTATTTTTAGCAGCACAAAAAAAATGACTCGCTGTAAATGCTTTGAAATCCATTGAGCTGGGAGTTGCATGTATCTCATTTCACCACATATGGAGGTGGCTTTTGTCTAGTTCAGCAGACAAAATAGCTCAGATTTTAGGCCTTTTGGAGAGCAGCTCCAGCTGCACCACTAGCAGCTCGGTAAATGGCTTCATGGAAGTTGCTGGGAATCGCAACGCCCAGTCTTCAGGAACAAGGCATTACTTAGTATTTATTTAAGATTATACAACAGGAAGCATACAACTTTAACACACCTCTACATTATCCTCACTATGAACGAACGAATTCATACAGAGCAAGACATGAACCAAGTAGGGGCTTACATCTGCCTAAACCCCAGCCAAAACACGTACTCCCACTGAACTCAGGTCTGCAGCTGCTCATTAAAAAATGCTCTACTACTTAATAGCTCCCAGGGCAGTACAGAGCCGTCCTGTCTGTCCCCGTACCAGCAGCGGTACAAAAACTCAGCCTACAAACGCCTGTGCACACACCGAACCCAGGACCGCGCTCCCGCTATTCCATCCCCTCCCAGCGCTGCCCCCGCTCGGCAGCCGCTCCGTGAATGTCCGAGGAAGGTGCCGGGCGGTGCCGCACGGCCCTGCCCCGCCTCCATCGTGCGGGAGCCGGGCGGGCGCATTTGGGCGCTGCTCCGCGCACCGTCTCCCGGAGCAGAACCGGAACGGAAACACAGCTCCTCACCCCGCCTCGCCTCACCCGGCAGGGCCGGCACCGTCCCCGCCTCCTCCCTGCTCCCAGTGGCGGACGCGAGTGCCGTAGATGGGACCTCCCCGGCGTGTCTGGGTGCGTTCTACCTTTCCCCCCTCCTTTCCTCGCACTCCCCGTGTCGCGCTGCGCTCTCAGTGTAGGCGGCTGACACACCGTGCTCCGGGGTCGGGTCCTCTCCCCTGTGTCCGGGCGAGCGGCGGGCTGTGGTCGGAGCGTCCGGTGCAAGGGAGGCCTGAGCCTGGCCTTGGCTCACGGGGAAAACCGAAACCGAATGCGGTCTAAAATGACGTAGTTAGAAATTTGAGTGGAAAACTGCATAAACCACGTCTAGTTGTTGTTTTCTCTGTGTGTTGCTGGGGTGGCGGGTATTGTCAGGAGGACTGGGGCGTTAAAAGTAGCGCATATCTAAAAAACTTAGTGCGGGCACTACTGGTTTACGCTGCGAGAAAACTGTTTAAACCTAACAGAATAATAAGGAATGCGAAAGTTCCCGAGGGAATTCCCTGTTTTCCCCGAGTACCTCGCACAAGTCCTTCTATTAGAGGGCATAGGGCGATGAGGAAATAGGGAAGTGTGAAAGCTTTGGAGCACGCTCTGCAACTTTGAAAAATGCCGGATGGCAGCGGCTGGGAGCGCAGAGCCCTTCCTCCGCCGCCGCCCCGCCTGTTCAAACAAAGCAGAGCGGAGGAGGCACAAAGCGCCCCCAGCGCCGTTCGTCGCCAGCTCACCTCCTACTCTCCTGCCAGCGTGGGGTATTCCACATGAACTCATCTTGGGAAACAAGGATCGTTTTCCACATCAGCCGCACCCGCTGGGGTTATATCCTGGTTTTGTTGCCGGGAGGATGACTGTGAAACGTTCGAGATACAAAATGGCCAGCGGGGAGTTAACAGGACCCTTGTGCATCTTTGTGTGTGAAGTTTTAGTACGATGTTATTTCCTGCTCCTTGCGAGGGTGTGGGGAAAAAAAAAATCCTTGATTGCACATGCACGTGAACACACAGATTATTGGGGCAGTTTTATCTCTGAGTATGAACTTTTTTATTTTGTCTTAGAAGATAAATTGGTTTTTTTCTCCTCTTTGTAGAGAATCTACATTCAATGTAGGTCCTATTGCAGGGCCCGGGTAATCTAAATAAAAAGCCAACCCGCTCGGTTTTATGTTTCCATTGCTTTTTGCTTTTTCTTTAATTATTGCAGCTATGATAACTGTATCTGTGATGTTTGAAAAAGTCATCAGTTGGCCCCTTCATCTCCTCGAGTGAAGTGGATCTGGCTTAGATAAAAGCACATGGAATGCATTGGGCTTGCCCCAGTCTTGTGACATATCTGCTGTCAAAATATGGGCACGTGGTGCTTGGTTGCAAAGTTATAAACTGGTTTAGTTTATACTAAAAACCTACTTCATGTTGCTCTTACTCATTCGGCACACAGTATCCAGTGAATGTTATTGGCGATCACTGAGTGTGCAGTTGTTTTTCCTTTTATTTAAAGCATCATTCCTGGTCCAGTGGAATCATACAGAAGAACACATGTCATTTTTCTTTTGTTTCCCCCCCTTCCATAAAATTAGGAAGTAGGCCCACCACAATAATTTTTGGTCTTGATACTTGTCCAACAGAGAATGAGTTGATGTAATAAACTGTCTATGGACCATCAGTGGAAAATACTGGGTAGAAACCAATGTGTGCTGGATCTGGATCAGTGATTTGGCGATGGTCAAACGCCACTCTTCCAATGTTTTTGTGGACAGACTTGCGTACAGGTAAGGCAGTTTCAGCACTAAAAGTATGATCAGCATTTTTTATAATGAGCATGTGATTTAGCTTATATAAAGGAAGTTCACAAAAGTAAGTTATTTATATGTGTACTTTAAAGGCAGATTATTTTTAAAGTAACATATAATTGGTAATTTTGCATGTCTGAAATCTCAACTCTGTAGGAAATTACTCCCTAACACACACGCGCGCACACACACACACACACACACACACACACACACTCTCTCCCTCTTTTTTTAACTAGTTTTAAAAGACTAGATAAAAATCAACTGGTATAGTTAAAAAGTTTTTTTGAGATTTCTGAAAATGGCCAAAAGTTGTTAAATTCCTCTTTGCTTTAGAGTGAGTCATAAATAAAATTTCCTCAAGTCCTTTTGAAAGTCCCAGCTCTATGTATCTGGGAGATACTTTCATATGAAAGTGTTTTCTGTCTCCCCTTTCTTGACTGCATTATGGCATGAAAACAGTCTGTGTCTTTCTGTAGAATTCTCATCAATGTTTGATGTTAGATTGAAAATAAGTTAGCAATTAATATGCTTTTTCTCTGATAGAACATTCTCCAAAACACATTAGAGTGTAAGAGGAGTTCCTCTGCTTATCCTCTGATGGACTCTTTTAGTGGGCAGTCCATGGGTTTAACCAAATCTGTTTCTTATTTCCTTTCTGAGGAAAGTCAAGTAGATCTGTAGAGTTATTTTTCATTTAAACAGCACTTGGGGGGCAGGGAAGGCTTGTAGATGAGTTTATCTCGTCTGCTTCATTTATGAACACAGTATATGACGTTGCTTGTAACTTCCAGAAGGTGTAACAAAAGTTACACCTTTAAATGCTTTAAAAAAATCTTCCTCAGGTGCTAGAATCTTCAGTGTGTTAGGCTTTGAAGTTGTGTTAGCTTTTGCTTTCCAGTACAGTGTAAAAAAAACTATGCAGTTTAGTCATCAAACTCCTTTTAAGGACTAAGATTTGTCTTCAGGTTGCTCATCTCACCTTTCTCCATGTATGTAATGGAGATCAGAGGAGGCTAGATAGAATTTCCAGAGTTGGTGGCAGTGGAAATTGAACATAGCACCATATTGATTTTGTTAATCACAAGGCTGGGGGTTTTTCTAGGGTGGAGTTTTTATTTCAGTTTTCAGTATGGTGACACATGAATGTTACATGAAGAAAAAGGCAGTCTGTGGCTTATCTGTACCTTCAGAGTTAACCAATTTGCATATTGAAGGTTGGAATTTTTTCTTTGAGCGGTTCTTCAACCTTTTTGAGCATGAAGGGTGTGTATGGAGAATCCTTAAAACCCAAATAATTCATTCAGATTGGAATCACTTTAAGTTATGCCAATTAGTAAGAAAATCCACATGCTCCTGTATTTACAGCTAATTAGCGTTTTAAAATATTACATGTTATCTTGTGAATATTTCTTTAATTTTTACTTCATTCAAGACCAAGTGCATGCCTGATAGCAGTGGTTTTATATGTGGGGGGTTTTTTTTGTTCTTTCATCTACTATATATGATTGCATTACCTTTTAGCTTCCTGAAAAATGCCTTGAAACTTTGAGGGGAGAAAAGGTGGTGATGAACAGAGGGGTGGAGGGTTGCTGGGAAGAGGTCAGAGCTTTCAGAAATACTTGAAGTACCCACTCATCAGGAAGCTGATGACTTTTGTTTCACTTCCTATGGAATTTACAGATTAGTGTTAATGCAATTAACTTTAAAAAGAACTCACATGTCTTTCTGATTAGTATGATCTACCAAGTATCTTTAGTTCTATAATGAATAGCTGGGAGAGTCCCTCGAACACAGGAGGTCTGTGAAAAGTAAGTTGGAGTTTTAGTCGAAAGCAAAATACTTCAGTTAGGAGAGTTAACTGTGAACTTGTGCAGCAGATCCCTGATTTATTGACTTCTAATTCTCTCCCACAGAACTGCTTTTGTAAAAATGCACCTAGTTAAGAATGAACACCAGAGAAGTGCTGCGATAGACATGGGCTTCATGTCGTGTTGGTTTCCTGTTTATAACCAGTAGGCACAGCTACAGAGTGATGACCGCGTGCCAAGTGCCAGCTGCCCTTATTCACCAGATTCAAGAAGAACTGGATAAAGAAGAAGAAGAGATGATGGTTTTCCTGTGCCGAGACCTTGCTCCTGACTTGGCCACTGCCGATCTTAGAGAGATCTTGGCAGCTTTGAATGAGAGGGAGAAACTGTCTCCTGTTGGCTTGTCTGAGCTGCTGTACAGAGTTAAAAGGTTTGACTTACTGAGGAGGATCTTGAACACTGAGAAAGCAACAGTGGAAGCTTACCTTACCAGGAGTCTCAGACTTATCCCTGATTACAGGTAATATATCTATTTCAGATTTCAAAGCTATGCCATCTTGTTCAAAGTAAATGGGGGGTTTTCCTTAATTTCAGAGAGGGATGGGAGGGTTGGTTTTTTATTTATTTTTTAAAAAGTTATTAAAGGTAAAAGAAAAGCAGAAAAGAGCATTATATCTAGAATTACAGTGAAAAGAATATGTCAAGTTTAGTCCCTAAATTAAACCTTAGTACTTTCTCACAAGTCGTGACATTAGAAGCATCTATATTTCAGGAGTTTGTATGTTAGTCAGTATAACCAATGATGTTTGTAAATTGTAGATTAGCAGATAAAAATGGCACTTTAAAGGGACATCATTAGTTAGAGGTATTTTCTAGTTTGCTTTGGGCACATAGCCATGTGGTATAGCTTTTATCAAGGGACCTCTCATACTACTTTTTTACTCAATTAGTTTCGAGAGGCTAAAATTAAGAAGTTCCAGTTATTTTCTTTGAGAGACTTCAGAAAGAAATATATATACTCACAAGGAAGATTTTCCTATGTTAACTTCTCACTAAAATAAAAACCCTGTACCTAATAGGTAAAAAAGTTAAAGATGTGTTCTGTTGTCTCATTCTCTATTGAAACATTAAGAAGACTTTTGTTTTCCTAACAGTGGCTATTACAGTGTGAATAAGGCAGGTGCTAATTAGAAAGAGTAGGATCTTGTAGCATGGTAGGGTTTTTTCCTGTTTATTAATTGGAAATGATACATTAAGACTGGAACATGGGAGAAGCTCAGTAGTTGGGCAAGAGAGGGATCTTGCTTCAAGCTAATTGTTTAGAAATATCTCAACTTTTTTTTCAGGGTGCTAATGGTGGAAATAAATGAGAATCTGGAAAAAGAGGAAGTGGGTTCTCTTCTTTTTCTACTTAGAGATTATACACCTCGGATGAAAATGGCAAAAGATAAGGTATGTTTTTCTGGTATTCTCCCCTGGAGCACTGAGAGATCAAAGTAAAAAGGCAAGTAACTAGAGATCAAAGGAGAGGAGACAGTGCTGCAAGGGGTAGTGAGGCAGGAGTAGAAAGGCATCAGAAAGTGGACACAGAGTAGTGGCTTCTATTTCATTTTGTTGTTTTTTAATTCAAGGAAGGAGGCATGAAAAACAGGGAACAGTGCTTGCTGTATCTAGATGCATAGTGTTAGAATGAACCTCACAGGCAGAAGGCATTTTTAAAAAGTCTTCAGTAATACTGACCTGAAAGCTCATATAAGAAGGATCTGAAACCAATAATCATTTGAAATTTATCTTGAATTGCAAAGTCACTTTTTATGTTTGTGCTCTGCTTCACTTACAAAGGAACAGATTTATTTTCATTATGCCTTTCTCTGTACCTTTTTATTCTGAATATTTAAGTCCTCTGAGAAAGCAGAAAGTCACTAGAGAGGATTCAGAAAACTTGACCACTGTGCGTAGAAGACTGAAGATTTCTGTCTTCTTCAAAACATTTTCTTTAATCAAGGAAGGAGAGGCCCTACAAATTTCACAAAGCTTTCTTGCCTCTTGCTTAGTGGCATGTGAGATGACTTCCCAGTGACTGGCTTTGTAGCAAAAATGAAATGCAAAACTGTTTCCTCAAAAACTTAAGATTAATTTTTAAGAATATCACTTTCTAGTTTCTATTACTTCTGTGATAATACCAAGAATTCTTATACCTTTCAGAATATTTTCTTAGTGTGTCAGAAGGTAACATCCCTACATTGCTTATACAGCCTTTATGACCTCCCCACGGTATTTTCTGGGTTGTTTTGTTGCTTCTGATAGAGAACAAATTACTGATAATGTTTGGTTTTCGTTTGCTGTTCTAGAGTTTTCTAGCTCTTGTAATTGACCTGGAGAAACTAAATTTGGTGGCTCCTAATCAACTGGATTTGATAGAAAACTGTTTTCAAAGTATTCACAGGATAGATTTGATTAGGAAGATTCAGAACTACAAACACAAAGGTAAGATGCTATTTTTGCAGTGGTTACTCTTGATAGCAAGAATGAGATGTGCTTTTACTGAAAATAAAACTATGAGTTACAAATCAGAGTATTTACATGCTTCACAGATTTAGGTTTTTAAAACAGTTGATATATCATGGTGTATTTGTGTGTTTCTGTTAAATGTGCAGCTTTAATGTCCTCCGTTCATTCTCCGCCAGTGTATGTAAATGCACGCCCAGCATCTCTCACTAATCTCAATCTGATTGATCCTCCTTACAATTCAGGGGTAAGTACACAAGAAATCAGACAAATCCTTTATTTCTGAATATTCCCAGATGTTAAAAGGAGATTCATCTTTCAGAGCCTGAGGAATGAGAGATTGCTAGTGACTAAAATACTACTTGGTTTATTTATGTTATTCCCACTATTTGCTGGGTTTAGGGTCTGAGTTAAATCTTCTGAGTGAGAAAGGTTCTCTTTAAAGAAGTCCTGTGAATTTTTTCCTATTAGTTGAACATATAAAATCTGTATCTTGAAAGGTTTTTTCTACTACACTCTAGTGGAGTTTTGCTTTGAATGATCTTTACAAAACATATAATTCTTCTTTGTACCGCTGGACCTTGCAGGGAAAGTAGCTTTTAATTTTTGAATCTGGAGATTAGAGCTTTTTAAGAAGAATTTTTCAGATTTTTTTTTTGTGGTTTGTTTTAATCTCATTTTAAGAAAATATGTCGGTATGTGAAAAATCATCAAATCCTATTGCATGCAGTATTCTTTATATTTGGGTTAGGTCTGATATTGTATTAGTATGACCTTTCTTAAAGTCTTTAGTCTTGCTAAATTGGATGAGATTAATTCTGTCATGTGTTCAGTAAATGTTCCCTGCTGCTCTATGGGAAACAAAATTCACATCTGTGGAGATTTTTTTTTGTTGTTGTTTTACTAGATTAGGGAATAAACTTTTCTTTGCTGATCATGACAAGCTGGTAATTTTTTTTCTGAGGAACAATAATTTTGGAGTTTTTTGTTTGTCTGTGCTTTTGGTGGTTTTTTTCATTAGTTATTTTGTAGTCCTAATTAGGTGATATATATGAATCTAAAACATGTAATCCTTTTATTGAGGAAGAAATACTATTGTGTTTTATTTTGGAACACATGATTTTTCTTGAAATAGAAAGGGAAAATTATGCCCTTTTTCTTCATTTTAGATGCAGAATGGGAGCAGAGAAAAATTACAAAATGGACTAAATCATACCCTGGGTAAGAGCATTTTTATCTGAGTTTTGGTAATCTAAAAGAGCCAAATGATTAATTTCTTTGTATCAAAAGGACTGTTGTTTGATGGTTGTGTGTATGGCTAATCCAGCTGATAACACCAGGAGCAGAGAGTATTTGGTACCTCTGAAAACTGAGCCTGGCCTCATTATTTGGTCTTTAGCTGCTTTGCTTGTGCTGCCACATTTTAAAACTTTATTAAAAATTGTTGTGGGTTTCCACTGTCACAGGTTTTTAACAGAATAAATACTTTATTAATAAAACCACAGATAAGATTGACTGTCCTGAGTACCAGGTTCTTTCAATGTATATTGTGTTTTCTCTGGAAATACTGCTCAAATATGGTGATTTTTAAGAGTAGTTGGCTGAATTCTCTCAGTGTAGGAGAGATTCCTTTTTTATTCTAGTCACAAGCAATGTAAAATGCAATCGAAATGACAATTTAGAGGAGAAGAGTTTAAGGCTTTTTAAACTTCAGTGGCATACATAGAATCTAAGAGGTCCAGATAAATGAGATACATTCCTCTTTATATCTGATCTGGTGTCAAAGAAATCTCACTGGTACTTATGTACTGAGATTGCTTCTGTATGTTTTAACTGCAGCAGAACCAGTTCCCATGTCCATTCAGGAATCGGGATCAGCGTCACATAAGGTATGTGCTTGTCCATATGTATGCATGTGAATATAATAACCTCTGTGAGAACTTACCTTGGTTTTCTGGGTGTTTCATTTTGGGATTTCCTTTAATTGTGTGCAGACAGAGTAATGTGTACACCCTCAGCCATGAACAGGTTCTGTGAATTGCTTTTGCAGAATATATTTTTAAATTAAAAAATTTACTGCTACTCTGGAAGCAGCAGTGTGCAAAATCCATGTATGTGTGGTGTGTACACAGAACTTGTACATTTATTAGTGGAGGCCAAGTTAAAACCTGTTGGAGGTCAGACCTCTCTTGCCATCTTCATTAGAAGTCACAGGGCTTCTTTACATGCAGCAAACTTTGTTTATGCCTCCCTCCTCACCCCTTGCTGCTCCAGGCAGGAGACAGACATGCTTTAGGTATTAATGATAAGAATGGACTGTAGGACAGGAACAACAGAGTTACCTGTACCAACTGAATTTTAATCTCTTTAGAGGAGAGAGTGATTGTGATAGTCATTACAGATTATTTAGGAGCAACACAGTTGTTCCACTAAATAAGGGAACAAATGTTCTGATGAGCAGTGCTTGCTTGCACACCTGAAGAACACAAAAGTTCTCTACTGTGTTGGCAGTATGAAGCTTGTAGCTCCCAACATCTCAATAGCAGAGACAGTATTATAATACTTATATAAGTATTTATTTTTTACTTCAATAAATACTTAATTTGGAAGTACTATAGGAAGATCATTGCTTTCATAGTGCAGGGCTTTAAAAAGCCCCTTCACCCCACACGACAAAAAAACCCAAAACCTGACAGACTTGAAGATCTGTTTAGAGGTAAGGTTCATTTCAGACTTGCTTCTGTCATTTTTGATATAGTTTTAGTCTCTGAGGATCTTTATGGTAGCAGGATTGCATAACGCAAGGAAACAAAAATTAAGCCTGTACTAGAAATAGGGGAAAAGAATCATTAGTCCATTTCTCCTGATTTTTTTGTTGTGTAAATAAGATATGCTACATCCCAGTAGAGAGATTTCTGCTAGCTACTCTATGAAAAACAACTAAATGTAATTTAATAGATCTTAGGTGCTAAAATCTGAGAAAACAGTAAGGTCTGTAAGTTGAGAGAGTGACGTTAACTTTCTAATTGTCCTCTTATGTTCCTCAGGGGACTGATGAACCTTACAGAATGCAAAGTCAACCTTTAGGAATATGCCTGATCATAGACTGTATTGGCAATGATGCAGGTAAGTCTCTGGAATTTGAAGTTCCTTAACTTGTTGGTAATTAGAACAATTTAATATAAAGAGTATGTTGTACATTTACCAGCCAGACTAGGGTAATGTTGTCCTAGTCAGCCAGTCTACCAATTCTAGTAAGTCTTCTAAAGCAGGGAGTTGGAAGGCCCAACCTGAGCTTAAAACCAACTGTCCCCCCAACTATTGCAAGAAGTGTTAGTTTGGTTTTTTGGTGCAGAAAGAACTTGAAGAGGATAGACTGAATTTTGGGAGGGAGAAAAAGGATGTTCAGAGACCTACCTGCTACAGTCATACAGCAGGTTATTGGCAGAGATGGTAAAGATAGTGTTTCCCACCAGTTAAGACAACCAAAACCATTGGATTTGAAGTGCAGTCATATAGGACACCAAAGATTTTGAGTAGTTATGTGTTCCTTTATTAATAATGTGGGTTTCTGTCATACCTTGCACAGTTTAACTGAAACTGTCACCATGCTGTCTCTGTAGTTACTGCCATGGTTAAAATGTGGGGGTTTTCTGATGGCCCGATCTAATCCAAGAATTAGATTTTTGCAGAAGCAGAAAAATCCCTCAGTCTCTAACCACTGTAGCACTTGAGGCTAAAAATAAAAGTGAAGAGAGTAATTGCAGTCAGTTCTGTAGTAGGCAGGAGACATAAGGGAAGGAGAGGGTTTGTGGACATATCTTTTGTTTTTATCATATGTAATGGTCCAGCAGATGGACCAACTTAGAATTATTCATGTAGTTGTTAAAGAGCAGTGGATGTGGAAAGTAAAATGGATGTGTTTGCTTGACAATAATATGTTGGATAAATTATAGAAACCAAGACATTTTGCCATTAGGATAACAGGAACTAAAACTGATTCACAATCCTGCCGTGCATGGATAAGAGGGAAAAGGAAGGCACTTAACTCAGTTACATGCAACTGGGAAGCATCTTTGAGATTTTGGTCTGTACTACCAAGTTCATCGCTGATCTCTGGAGAAGAAAAAAAAAAACCAAAACCAACCAGACAAAATCCCCCCCAAAAAAAACCTAGAAGAACAAGGATGCAGTTGCTGCATATAGAAATTATATTGTTCATTGTAAAGTACTAAAGCACTTCCTCACTTCTACTCTCAAAAAAACAAAACAAAACAAAAAAACCCTGAATTTGTCTCAAGAGGAAAATAGACTATCTTCCAAGGACTGAAGGACTGGGGCTGGTGGCTCTTGGAATCAAACATTCTGCTCTGTCCTGCTGCCTGCTTTTTTGCTTTCCTGTTCTTCTCTTTCTTTGAGAAAGCAAATTACCCTTTGGATGCAAGAAACTTACTATGCAGCCTTAATCTGGAAGGTAGCTTGATAGTCTGCTCCAGTACCAAAATAATTGCTACTTGGAGCTGTGTTTCTTCAGTGTGTAGAGCTAAAGAGAACGTGAGGTGTGAAAATAGCCTTGTTTAAGAAAAAATAAATCTTTAAATTTCATTGTCTCCAATGGCATCTCAGCATGTTCAGACCCAATTTACTGAACTATGTTTTATTGGCCTGTGTTTTACTATGCCAGGATTGAGGTTTTTCAATGAAACACATAAGTATAAAAGCAGATAAGGCATGTATGCTGGAGAAAACAGGAAAGAGAGAAAGAACTGCTATGTCAGATACATAAATTTAGATCTACTCTTCCTTAGAAGGCATGGATCTTTTGCACAGGCAATATACTGTGCAGACATCTTTGTCACAGGAATTGCTACTAGATACAAAGGTCGGCACAAAAGCAAAACAAATCATTGTATGTGCTCTTCATGAGCTCATATGGTCATTCAAGTACTTGTACAAGAACAGAAAGTGTAAATGTGACAATGGGAGTCTGCTGACTGGAAAGGAACAATAATGAGTGACATGTTTAGCACCTGGCAGGTCAGATACACCTACAAATCATGGCTCTGCTGCTGTTGTGCCAAAATCACCCAGAGTAAGTCTTAGTGTGCCTCAATCTCCATGCGTGTCTCCACTAAATGCAGAAGCAATTAAACCATATCTGTCTCAGATGTTGAAAGTCACCAGTGCTTTATCAGCATTTTAAAGGGATAGAAAGCAAGACTTTCACTGAAATCCATTACTGTGCCAGTGAGATTCAGGAGAGACAGGACATATGGCATTGCTTAATTTTTTGATGTTTAAGGCATCAAAAAGAGTTTGTTAGAAAGGCATTCACCATGTAGAGAGTTGTTATGCCACACTATTCTGAAGTCTGAATACACTAAAGAAACATAAGAGGGCAGGGAGAGCATTAGGAATTGTATCTGTGGCATCCATTAGAATCTGTAGCCATCCCAAGATTTAATCTCAGGAAGGTGAACCAGTAGTAGATACTGCAGGATTTACCTTTCATTTTCAAATTAAAGAAGTCTGGACAGTTTTTGAATTATTTTACAAAATTTAATCAAACCAACAGAATTGGAATGAAACTATAGTTTTTGTTTATTACCTCACTATAGTAAAAGGTTTGTATCTGCCCTGTATTTTGCTGAGGAAAGTTATGAGTTCTGCCCCCTGTTTTCACTATGGGCTTTTTGATGAGAACAGTGCGTAGTACAGCTGCTTGGCTGCCAGTTACCTCTGAAATAGGCTCTGCTAGTTAGGGATTGTTAAACTTTTGAAGTCAAAGAACAGTCAGGCTTCCTATGTGTAAGGTATTTTACATAAACATGGCACCTGATACTTGCTTTCATATCAGAAACTGTGCATGGGCAGTGCATGTATGTGTTTTATAGTAAAGATAGAATGGTACAGGTATGAGTTGTAGTAGTAGCTTTTGGTTCTCTGAACACTTAATACCTGTGGTTTTAAGCACCATGTATCTGGTTTCATTCCCATATTAATAATAATCCAAAGTAGTTATTTAGAACTTAGGACATTTTCCTGCAGCACAGGTTAACACAAATACAATATAGTTAAATCTCAGGATTTGGCTATCTACAGTTTTAATTTCTAACTCATTTCAAAGGGTTCTTTGTTCAGCTTTCTTTTTTCCCTGAAAATGCCATTCTGTCATTGTTAAGACTCTGGTGTACATTCTTCACCTGGGACTCATCACTTAAAGTCTGTTTTATATAATAGGAAGCGTAAATGACTGCAGAAGGTTCATTTTTGACTGATGTAAGGGAGTCTCTGTGTTTTTTATGCAGTTCTGTATATCTATAATAACCATTCAGAGTAATTTTGACCAGTTAAAAGGGGAAACAGGCTTCCCATGCTATTCACATAATTCCTTACCATTTCAACTATGTGAAACATTTTCTAATGTTTTTTCTTGCGTGATATTTTAAGTCGTAGGAACTTGGGACACTGACTCTAAATGAAGTATGCAAGGGTCTGTGGAATTTGGAACAGATCACATGCCAAATAATACTGTCTTTTGTTATTATGAAGTAGATAACTCACGTTAAAGACAACATGCATATAGCACTATAAGTACGTAATGTACTGTGATCAACACTGCATACTCCTGATTTTTTAATTATTGTGAAAAACTACTTAGTTCCAATAGCAAAACACTGTAAATATGGTAATTCGGGATAGTTGAGATTGAGCCTCAGTGTGCTGTGATTTAATTACATGTTGCTTCTTTCAGATGTGTTGGAAGAGACCTTCAGAGGCTTGGACTATGACGTTCATTGTCACAGATATTTAAATATTGCCACCATGAAGCAAACATTGCTTGACGTTGCAAGTTTGCAGCAGCACAGAAATTATGACAGCTTCATTTGCATATTGGTCAGCCGTGGAAGTCATCAGGGCATCTTCTGTACAGACATTACCTGTTCTGGATTCCCTCTGGAACAAATAAAAAATTACTTCACGCCAGACTCATGTCCTGGACTCCTAGGAAAACCAAAGCTTTTTTTTATTCAGAGCTACATTGTGCCAGAAAATGAGCAAGAATGTACTAGTCTGTTGGAAGTAGATGGGAATGATAAAAATATCAATAATAAAGTCATTATCCCCCGAGGAGCAGACATCTTTTGGAGCCATTGTAAGGTGGATGTGTCTTCACTAGAAAAATCCTCAACTTCATGCTCATATTATCTGCATTGTCTGGCTGAGCTACTCCGCGATCCTTACATAAGGTAAATTAGAAAAAGAGGAAAAAAATAACCCATTTCCTATGACAGCCTGTTATCATTGAGAAAGAGAAACCTTAAGTTCCATCCCATCTGGTCCTGTAAAGTGACTTCATGCAGCGTCATAAGCTAAAAGACGAGTAGCCTGAGGTAGGAATGAAGTTTCTGGTTGTGAAGAGTAAAATTAAAGTGTGTTACGGCACTGGGGTTTACAGAGTAAGAAGGGAGTCCTGGATAATGTATGTCAGCACTTTAGAGAGGATGCAAAATCTTCCTTCTCCAAGATAAAAAGACACATTCCAGGCTTCTGTTAAATTGAGGATTGCCATGTACCATTAAGGAGAGCTCTGCTTGCAAATATAAGACAATCAGTGCCTAAGTTCAGGAAAAAGGCTGTAGAGAGGGAAGGATTTTCTGCTTTTTGTAGATTTAATTTATTCTTCACTCAGCCACTAGGTTGCCAGTATTCTTGAATTTAAACTGTCAGAAAACTTTTCTCTGTTTAAAGAGATCAAAAGGAATCTGAGCAAAAGTCACATATATATATTTGGATATATAAGAACAACAAAGATTTTCTCTATACAAATGATCTATCAGGGAGCTAACAGCTGTTTTTCAAGGTAGTTGCAGCATTAACTTTTAGTACCTTTTTAAAAATGCCAAAACCTTGTCTTGAAATCACAGATCATCCTATCAGCATAATTAATATCACAACAGTGATTTGGGTTGTAAGTTTGTCTCAAAATGCATCTTCAGCCTTGTGTTTTAGAGGTCTAGCCTCTGCAGTAAAGACTGAAATTTGGAACTTTCTCCTTGCTGAGTCTAAAGTTGTCTTCTCTCTTGTGGATTCTTAGATGGTGTCTTGCTTCATTCTCTAATGGAATGCTTTTACTTTTGTTGCTGCAGGAAACTCCCTATATCAGATATCCATACGGAACTGAATGGAAGAGTTTATAAATGGAATGAGACCGCTGACCCATGCCAACAATACTCACTTCTGCTCCAACACACACTGACGAAGGAACTTTTTCTTTTTCCTACTTAACTGCTCTTGGAAAGGACATATCTGAAGTTTCTAACAAGAAGTATTTAATATGATCCGAACAGTTTCACACATACTTTTACATTATGCATTTTATTTCATGTATATCTAAAGTGCCTTTTGCTTCCAAACCCAAGAATTTGGAAGCATTTTGGTGCATTAAGACAGAGTGGGAAGAGCTATAAACTGTATAGCTGTTGGGTTTTCCAACAAAGCTAAAGTGGCTTTATTGTTTTATTGGTGGTTTTTTTAGCATACCTGTTAGCAGTTAATGCTTAAACAAATACAAGCCAGACCAAACCACCAAAATGCTCTGGGTGCTTTCCCCTGCACGGCAAATGTGTCAGGAAAGAATTCCTACATAGTAATGCTAGTTCTTCATTAACAAGTTGTGGCTTGCATGCCTCCACAGGCTACCAAAACAGGAGGGGGAGAGAGGTGGTCTTTCTAATAATCTGGATTCCATTTGCTTGCTGCCTTAGAGGTTGTGTCATCAGTACTGTCCACAGCACACAAGGGCTCTATGTTATTAAATGAGACAGTCTGCCATGTTTTGGACTAGGTAAGTTTTCCACTGATGCAAAAATGAGTCTACATGTGCCAGGACATTACAGTAATCTACCACACAGTTAAAAAAATGGGGGATTTTGGCAGATGTTTTGTGGAAGCTGAAACATGATTCACACTCATTACAACCATAGTTGTAAAAGGGCAGTTAAAAATATTTGAACCTAAGCGTAGCATGTAGCACAGTTCTTAAGCCATGGGCTCTTATGACTGGATTAAATTAAACACCCCATCCTCACTCGTTTTGCTTATGAAAAAGAATATGCCTTTATTAATGGATTTTTTTCCCAAGTTTTTTCCATAAATATGAAAACTTTTCTCCAGTGTAGTAAGTGCCTAACATGAAAAGTTCAGTTAATCTGTTTGTTGTATAACAGTATAACCTGGATGGGTTGTCTCTCCTAAAGTTGTCCACTTGCAAACTTTTGATATTCCTAATAGAGTCTGCTATCCAGGGAAAAAATTCAAGGCCTTGGCATGCCTTGTTTGGTTTCTGGTGTAGTTTTTTAATGGGGAAAGAGAAGGATTAAAATGACAGATTTGGAATCTTAAAGTTACTTTCTATGAGGGCTGGTAAATTAAGCAAATGGTGAAACAAATGTTTTCTGTGGTTGTAGAAATCAGATGTCATTTTAAGTCATATATATCTAAGTGATGTTAACAAGAGTGATCTCTTTCACAAACTTCACTTTCCGATTTCCCTCACTAGCTTTTGCGTGTGATGAGCACTTCTGCTACCTTATAGAGAACCAAAAGCAGGGAGAATGGAACCAAGAGGAGGCAGATGAGGAAAACAAATATGGAAAATGTAAGCAGGAACAAGAAGGAGAATGGTAGGGAGCATCAAGAGAAGAACAGGTAGGGAAAAGATGATTTGTAGGAGAAATACAGTGTCAGTATTCGTAGGAGAAGAAAACAGGAAAAAGGAAGTAAGAATAATAGTGGCTATCCTTACAGGCTCTGATGATGTGGTGGGTTGGTTGATGTTTTGTGGGTTGGTTGTTTTGGGGGTTTTTGAGTGATGCTAAATACAGCTATTTATTTAAAATATTAGCAATAGAATATATTCTTCAGAAAATGTTCTTACACTTTTGTGACAATTTAAGTTTGGTTTGAGGGTCAAGAAATGTACATATTCTTTGCCTTACTGCATGACACAATAAGTCCATGCCCCCTTCGTGAAGAAATGAAAATTAGAGGGTCCTGTAATTAACCCTTACAGTGGACAAAGAAGGGAGTCTCTTTGTGTCTGACTGCTTGGATTGGAAGTGATTACAACCCCCTGAAAAGTTGTGGGGACAGCTATGTATTGCACAGCATTCGTGGATATCAGATACTGATTTTCTACACTGATGTTTTGTCCCTCAGTAGGTTCTTTAACCATAGCAGTACTCAATCTGTAATCATTCATTTAAGCAATATTTAATGCCTTTACACCTCTTTCAGGAGTGATATATTGGTAGGCTGATTCCCTATACCTAGTGCATAGTGAAAAGTTGAACTGAAGTCAGTATTTATGCAGGAATTTTGTGATGCTAGTTGTGTGTCACTTCTCCCATAGCTTATAGAATCATAGAATGTGCTGAATTGGAAGAGACCTATCAGGATCATTGTCCAACTCCTGGCCCTGCGCAGGATAGCCCAAAGAATCATGCCACGTGATTCCTGAACTGTCAGGCCTGGGGCTGTGACCACTTCCCTGGGGAGGAGCCTGTTCCAGTGCTCAACCACTTTCTGGATGAAAAACCTTTTCCCAATACCTAACCTAAACCTCCCATGATTCAGCTTCATGCTGTTTCCTTGAGTCCTGTCACTGGTCACCACAGAGAAGAGATCAGTGCCTGTCCCTCTTCTTCCCCTCACAAGAAAGTTGTAACTGCAATGAGGTCTCCCCTCAGTCTCCACTTTTCCATGCTGAGCAGACCAGGTGACCTCAGCTGCTCCTCATAACCCTCCACACCTGTCTGTTTTTGCCATACTGTGCACCAAAATTTGAATCTAGAAATGGATGCAGGGCGTAGGCTGCATCAAGTTGTACCTGTATTGCAGAGTAATTAAATGATTTCAGGTTAAATGATTCAGTAGCCAAGAAGGGAAGAGAATGACTTCTGGAGCCATCATGACTTCAGGGTGCTAGCACAGGAACATAAAAAGTGACATGCTGGTGAAGTTTCATGGTCTTGGACTGCCAAAATGTCTAGTTTTCAGAAACTGCTGTTTAACAAGGTAAAACAAGTCACTCTGCTCCTGCATTGTCATTGCTTGGAATATGGCTGTCAGATTCACTGCTCCATGGCACTTAATTTCGGTTTTGGTTTCTGGTAACTGGAATAGAAATTTCTTGTAGTTCTGTATGTGCTATATATATGGAAGAGGGAAAAGAGAATTGACAGGATATAAATGATGCCTTTTGATGGCTCAGAAGGTGTACTCATGAGGCAGGAGTTTCTGTGGTGTGTTGTACCAGACTTAATGTCTATGATTTTTCTCAGCCACTTACGTTGACATGGCTGAGCCATAAATGAAGTTTACTTTGCACTGTTACATACTTGTGTATTACGATGTTTGCCAGCTCATTATCCAAAAAAGAAGTTAAGTTCAAGAGGAAGTTATGGTGGTAGGACATGATAGCAGTTGTAGATGGAGCATGTTGTACGTCTGATCTCCCCTTTCAACTGCATAAGGGGTGACTTCTGTTACAGATACCTTTTGAGATACAGATACCTTACAGAGAAGCCTTTTGAGAGCTTTTGTGAATTCTTTTCTGCTGTCTGGAGTTTTAAGTTTTTGACATGCTAGATGATGTTGCTGAGAAGAGGCTGCTATCTATATGGATGTTCTAACTACGGTCCATTTAAAATAAATCTCCTATACTGAATTATTTAACAGTTTTTCTGTGGCTGTTTTGAAGAATGTCTATTTTTCAGCTTCTGTGTTAGAATCAAGAAGACATTGCACGCCAATCCAAATGGTGGATTTCAAGCTGATTTTCTGAATAAAATTTTTGGATGCAGTCAGACTGACTGTCTCTATCTCTCTTTAGAACACAGAGTAATTCCAAAATTCTTGGTTGATTTATCTTGTAGACCTCTACAGCTTGGTAAATTTGGCTGTGGAGTTCTCCAGCTCTGTTAAAATGAGCTGACTGAACAAAGGACACCAAGCCTTAAAGTTTCAACAGGTAGCTCGGCTGTTGTTGGTGTGTTAAACAGCATGAGCAAGGAGACGCTTCCCATCCTGTCTCCACTGACTTGAGGGTATGGGGGGATACACACTGCTGAAGGCCCTGGGGAGCCTGCTTTGAGCAGAGGCTGCTCACCTTCCTCCACTCCTTCCTGCAGGGAGGAGTGATGCACAGACCTGCACACAAATGGCAGTGCCGCCCTCTCCCACTACATTGCTCTTCAAGCTTCCTTTTACCAAAAAAAGAGAACGTGACTTGATCATTGCTAAGCAAGGATTCTTTATTAGCAGCACTGGGGCTGCACTGAGGATTTTCCTTCCGTAAGTACTACTGATATTTAATTAATTACAGATCGCTTATATTTTCCATTTCTCGGAAATATTTTGCATAAACACCTATTCCTGTATTTGTTTTGCTTATTACAATTTATGGTGTTTTGCTGCCATCTTCTGTCCTTTTGCAACAAACACAGTCCCTGTGGTTATCATATTACCTCCCCCGCTGGTTGTTTCATAGTCTTCCTCACGTGTTGGCACATGCTCAAGGTCCGTTGTCTCGTTTCCAAACCTCCAGGCTGGTTCCTGCTGGTGTTATGTTCTTGTCGTTTTGGATGGCCAGCTTCACAGCCTTGAAGGCTAGGGTCTGATTGGTTACTCCTTTTAAGCCATACATAAAAGATACATGCATCCTATCTACTTACAAAACTATGTGTCTGATCTAAAGATTCTCAGGCAAGTTTCTCAGGCAAGCTAAGCAACAATATTTAACAGCCCCTTTTAACAGTGTTAACAGCCCCTTTCATTATAATGGCAGATAATGACAGGACAAGGGGCAATGGTTTTAAACTGAGAGAGGACAGTTTAGATTAAATGTTAGGAAGAAATTCTTACTCAGAGGATGGTGAAGCACTGGAACAAATTCTAAAAGAGTAAAGTGTTTGATATGTGTTAAATTATGTCATTTGTGTCTCCTAGGGGAGGAGGGGTAAAAGGATGAATAACCACTGAGTTTTTCAGTTGAATCGTTCCTGAACAGTTTTAAGAATTTCTTTTTACTTAGCCTTTAGCTGTAATAAAGACCTAAAACTAAACTAAATCATCATTCTGTATAATATAATGCAAAATTCCATAATGAGGCAACTCAGTGCATACTTCTTACTTTGTTCTGTTAATTCTATTTATCTCTTATATATGGAACTCTTAATAGTCAAAACTGTAACTGGAAAATAATGATGTGAGGAAGGTTTTGAAAGATCTGAAACTGGGAAAGGGCAGATTCTTCATATTTTCAAGTGTCATTTTCAAGTGCTCTCACTTACAATGACATTTTTACAATGTACATTCTATTTTCTGAAACTTGTGTAGTAGAATTCAGAAACTCTGTATTTGAGCTGATGCCATCTTTTTTCATTCCAGCTAACCTTTAGTTGGTACTAATATGAGGATGAATATGCTCAAGTGTCAGGGTGTAAGGTCTTTCCCCCTTCAGATTTGCTTCCATGGTGACTTCATAAAATGTTTTCCTATAGCGTTGAATTTTCTTTTTGTCTTTCATGGATTTACAGAGGAACTGAAGCGGGTATTCACATGGCTTGGTCTGGATGTGAGGACTTACACAAACCTGACGTCTGGGGAGATTACAGATCTCATGCAAACTTGGCAGCGTTTGCAAGATCACAAAGACAGGAACTGTTTTAAATGTTGTATTCTATCTCATGGAAAGTCAGGAGCAATCTGTGGGACAGATGAGAAACCTGTATCAATCTGCATGATTATGTCCCACTTCACTGCCACATAATGTCTCAGCTGGCTGGAAAACCCAAACTCTTCTTTATCCAAGCATGCCAGGGTAAAAAGATACAGTGTCCTGAAGTTGATGTACAAATTCCTGAATTCTATTCCATGCAACAGAGCTTTTCTCTTTCTGAAAGTATTCCTGAAGATGCTAATTTCCTCCTAGTCATGACCACAGTTGATGGATGTGTCTCTTTCCATGACATTCCACAGGGTACTTTGTATATTCAGGCCCTCTGCAGCAAGCTACAGTTGTTGGTACCAAGGTGAATACTTTGCTTAGTGCTCCGATTAAAATATTTTTCTCCAAAGGCAATTCATATAGGAACACTAACCCATGTTCTAAGGTGGACAAAATTGGTTAAACTGATGGTTTTACACTGATAAATTTACATTAACACTGCTAGTACCATAGAGATAATCTGAAGAATATGAAGTTTATTGTAAAAGAAACCCTCAAAGCCTCCCATCTATAATCTTTAAAGCAGAGCTGTTTCTTGGGTGGATTGAGGTAAAAATATTTTGTTTCATTATTTCCCTTTACTGGTTAAATCAAGGAAGTCAAAACAAGAAAAGGTCTTTTGTTTTTCATATGACTCAAATGAGAACAGAAGAGGAGAAATTTAGAGAAAAGGATGTGTTTTCTTTTTTTGTGTTTTAACTGTTCATAGTGTATTTTCTAGCTTTTCAGGGAGGTGTTAAATGGATTGCCATCTGCTCACTAATAAGTAACTTTTTTATTCTCTCTTTCTGTCTGTAGGGGTAAAGATATTTTGTCAATTCTTACAGAAGTTAATTGGGATGTGGCCAGTCATGTTAACTACATGGGGACAAAGCAGATACTCCAAACAGCATGTACCTTTAGAAGATTTACATTTCCAATACCTAGGGACCTGTCTCATTCAGAGCAATATCAGGGCTTTCAAAACACATCATTTTATCATCTTATTTAAATGCAGTTCATCACACTGCCTATTTTAAGACTGTTACCCAAAATCCTGTGGATCTGTTAACTTCAAGGCAACACCTCATAAGTTTTTTGTCAAATGAATTGTGAAACTGGAGGAGACACTATTAATGCATGTGCCAGCTATTTACATCATCTGTATTTTCAGAGTTATCAGGGTTGGGAGAAACATGCTTCTGTGATGTTAAAAATCACAGGCTGCAGACAGAAAAGGATTTTTTTGGCAGCATAGGGGATGCATGTAACCTTCCATGTCTAAACCAGGACTGTTAATGGTCTAGTTTAGGCTCATCATATTTTATTTTGCAGGCTAACAATTTTAAATCCTTGTATTGGGTCTGGCTGAGCTGGAGTTTATTTCCCCATAGCAGCCCTCACAGTACTGTGCTTTGCATTGGGAGCCAGAAGGGTGTTGATAACACACCGGTGTTTTGGCTACTGGTGAGCACAGCATCAGCACTGTAACATTCCTTCACCAGTCAAGGGCAGGATTCTAGGAGGGGACACAACCAGGCAAGCTGACCCAAACTGACCAAAGGGATATTCCATACCACATGATGTCAGCTCAGATATAAAAGCTAAGGCAAGGAGCAGGGACATTCATTGTCTCCAGTGGCTGGGAAGGGGAGTGATAGAGTGGCTGGGTGGGCACCTGGTATCCAGCCACGGTCAACTCACCACAATCCTGCTTCTAAATCCACTAGCTATGTTCATAGAGAGAGAGAAAAGTGGGAATGAAGGGGAAAAGCTTAGGTAGTAAGTGAAAAAGGATTTCTTCCATCTCTAATGTAAATGGTGTTTAACTTAATAGAGGACCAGTTACCAACTGAAATCAGGAATTTGTCCCACAGTGCACACTGATACTGTCAAATGCCTAACATAAACTTCATGTGCAATGAGATTTTTCCAAGACTGAATAAAGCCAAAATGCTGCATATTATTCCCTCTGTGAAACCTTGTGAACTGTTACTTCCCCATCACTTCTGAGAAGAAAATTTAAGGTAGAAGATTGGCATGCTATGAAATACACCATTCAGCAGTGAATCTCTACAGGTATATCAGATTGATTAACTTTGTTAAACATTAAATTTTTTCATTATTGTTTCTTGGTTTAAGATCTAAAATGCAGCCGTATGAGAAACAAGGCTCCTTATTGATTAAGCTTCTAACAGGGAATTTTGTGAGTTAACTGAAATAATGCCATGTTGTTTGTTATGAGCATTTACTATGTATGCCTGTGTCCTTCCTGTTTATTACTGCATTAAATTCTTAGTTCTAAGAGCTGGGTGAGATAAAAATTACGTATTGGGGTAAGGCTTTTCCTTATTTCTGACTGGCCCCTGCGCTTTGTTAGGCTGCATGAATCAGTGGGGTTTTAACTGCTTCAGGGTTTAAGCTGAAGTGAAGCTTAGTTAATTTCAGCAAAGCACTCACTGTATATGGTTACTAGCCGTACATTAGGGTGAAGATTTGAAAGAGTACTGCTTAGTGCTGTTGGATGCAATTTCTAGCTTGCACTATTTTTAGGTGGGGAGTTTTGCAACTCCCCACAAGCAAACAAACGTGGTTGGTTGCTGTTGAGGCTCACTGATGGCACACAGAAACATATGCACATGCTCTCTGCCTACAGAATTAAGGAAGGGCTGTGTCTTGTGCAGCCCTTGTTTAGACAGATTTAAGTGAAACTAGTGTAAAAAGAGTCTGCTGGGGAAGTTGGGAAGTCTTGGGAAGACCAGAATCTTAAAGTGGGATTTGTAACATCCGCAAGTTTCTGGTACCCCGTCCTTCCTGTTGGTTTTTGTGCAGAAGCTGTGTATCCTGCCGTGTGCCAGTGGAGGCCACAGTCACTACAGTTGCTGAGCAGTCAGTAGCCTCAGCAGTTTCATTTCCTCTAGACCACCCTTTCTAAGCGAGGTGAATTTTTGGCAGGCCATACAAGGAAAAGATTGGGTCACTGAGACAGTTCTAGAGAAAGCCAGAGGGACAAAACCAGGGTGCAAGGAAGCTGAGGGAAATTAGAGAGACTGTAATTTAACGAAAGGACAGGAATATTTCCATGAAGGGTAAGAAAGGAAGAAATCAAAAGTAAAACTTACAGAGACACAATGGTACCGGAAGGGGTGGTCCTTTAAACTGCTGTATGAAGGGCGAGGCCACAATCAAGTATTTGTCGCACAGTGCAGATCACGGCAACTGAACTCTTGATTCAGGTAAGACACGGAAGAACTAATCCAGGGAAAGAGTTGCTGAGACTTGAGACGACATGGAGATAGACATATTTTGGACCTGAAGATGAAATTATACTTGTGGTGGCCCTTTGGGTAAAGGCACAACTCGTGCCAGTGAAACAAGTCGGACGGGTTTTCTGATCTGTTACTACCCTTAGCCTTTTGGAAGGAATTTGTATGCCTCATTCTATCAAAAGGTATGTTATCATTTTCAGTTTGTAAAGGTAGATAGGTTGAAATCAATGAATGACTGTCTTCATTGCAAAATTTTAACAAATTCTGGCTCTCCTAACTGTCCATCTTCATAATGCTGACTTCACAATTTTCTGGGAACCTGGTAGCCCTACTTACCACTGTTCACCTATTTCCTGCTGCATGGAAGAGACTGGTAACTAGCATGTTGGGAACCTTTCCACTTCAGAAGGTGAAAATGTCAGAAGTTAATTCTTGCTTAAATTCTCCTGTAAATGCGGAAGTATATTACATAAATCATTTCAAAAGAATGTTTAGTTGTTGAGTCCCCTGTATTTACTGAGTACTGCTACTGAATTTGGTGCTAAGAGTTGACTCTTTTTTATTTGGGAAATAATTTTCCTGTTGAAAATAGGCTAGGGTGAATTGGAGAGGGATTTCAGAGAAAGGAGGTAACTCATGGCAGATCTGGTGACACAGCAGGACAGTGGGTCTGAGACTTTTAAAATTAAAAGATATAATTGAGTCACCCGTCCCTCATTGTCTCTTAATCAGGGTTTTTATAAGAGAGCGAAAGTACTGAGCTGTGCTGTATGCTAGAAAGCACCAGGTATGCTGCTTAGTGTGTCCCCCTTAAAACAAAAGCAAAACCTGATTACCGTTGTGGCTTACTTATAATTTTTTTCTCACAAGTTCTGCAATAATCAATTTTCTGAAACTGGAATTGTGATAGGTGGAGTAGGGATCTGCTGCTTTATGACCAGTTTATTTAACATACTTCTTGTAAGTCATGTGACAATATAGATATCGTACAACAGTACTTTTCCTGGAACTTTAGAGACTATGCCCGTCTCACTTTTTTCAGAGTTGTTCCAGCACTCCTCCAGCCTGTCCTCCCATGTAAGTGATGTAAAATTACTATTATTATTCAGTTTGCATGTTGTATCAGTCGTGTCTTCAATTTAGTAAAGTGGGAGAAAAAGAAAGTGGCAGTTAAACACTGTTTTAGTTGTCCTCCCTGTAATTACAGACAAGCTTAAATGTAGTATATAGGTGGCACATGTGTTCTAACTGCAATAATTGGATGGGTTTGAAACTTACAGCCTTTGAGAAATAAAAATAGAAATTCCCTTTACAAGAAAGATTTTCTTTTGTAAGCATATACCTTGTATCTTAAACAAAAAGCATGATTTATGTGAGAAAGAAGATAATTGCCTAACTAGCTACCAAGAAAGTACACTTCTCTTTCCTGTGTGAATACAGAAATATAAAGTCAGATCTGCAGTCATCAAACTGTGAGTAGCATGATTTAGTGGTTTTGTGGTGATATGGGCTGAATGGTGTGGATTCTAGTCTGTTAAGAAGTTCAGTTTGACTGGATTTAAAGAAAACGGTATTTGGGGGCAGAGAGTGAATCGTATGTGCTGTTACAACACATTTTGCTATTTTATCATTTTTTTGGAAGACAAAGGTTTAAGATTCAGTTGTACATTCATTCTTGCTAACCAACAGAATGCTGACCAAGAGCATGCCACAAAAAGCTGTTTTGCTGTAGAGTGGTCCTTGGAGGAGAGCAGAATACAATTGTCTTCTAATTATTATTACCAGTTAGTCAGCTGGGCTACCTTGGAGTTACCAGCCCTGGTATGGAAACATTTGTGGTAGCAATAGGATTAAATGGATTGCATAGTATTCCAGTAGTGTAGGAGTAGAAAATTTTCATTTGCCCTTGTCAGCTTTTCTGTCTCCCAGTGACAGTGTCTCTCAATGGGACAAGAGACCTCTTCTGAAGGCATTTCTATTGAGTTTCTCTTCAGAGATTCCCAGGTGTCTCATATCTAAGGCAGAGAGAATAAAGTGGTACATGGTTCTCTTACTAGAGGGAAGTGGAGGCAGGTCCTTTAAGTATCAGCTGTAGAGAACCAGGTTTCTCTCAGCCTTTCTGAGTATTGCTGCAGGAAAGGTGTGATTGGAGGAGAGGGTCTGTGGAGGTGGCACAGTGCTGTTCTGGGCCAACTCCCTGCTCCGCCCTGAGACTCGTGCCCAGTCACCCACCCCAGCTCACTTCCTGGGGAAGGGCTGGCTGCACACACAGGCACAAAATGCTCAAAAAGTCCAATTTAGATAAGAGGCATGCACCAGGTTAACTATAACAGGGTGTGGATTGAGCCCCCCCTCTCTCTTTTTTCCTCTCTTTCCTCTGGCTCTCTTTCCCCAGCTCCACACCATCCACGTGGCAGCACCAATGCAGGATCTAAGGACTGGTGATATTCTTTGTTTTCTATTCTATCACATTCTACCCCATACTCAATTTTGAAGTTTGTTGTGGGAAGGGGGAGGTGTTTGTTCCTTGTGAGCCAGTACCTTTGTGGTTTGTGAGCCAGCACCTTTGAGTGGTGGTTGCCGCAGCTAAGACGATGGTACAATAAAACAGTGAGTTCCTGACACGTCTCTGGTATCTTTGTTCAGCCTGACAAGAATTTATAACAAACATCACGCCCCTACCACTGGGTTGTGACATCAGCAGAGGCAGGTTCTTTAAGTGTCAGGGTGAGATAGTTGCAAGGCTTGCAGTTGGTATTTTCTAACTTTCTCTTGTGCTAAAAGTTGAATCCATAAGCCAAGTTTAATATTTCTAAAGCTGATAGAGGAAGTGGAGGGGAAGGGAGGTGGTATTTCATGCCCAGTGAAACAGAGGTAATTTTATAAGAATTCTTCTGGCATTTTTAAAAGGGTTGACATGATCTGTGTTTAATACTACAAATTGATTGAGAGCTGGGAACTGAGTTTTATTTGATGTAGATAAACCAAAACAGGAAGAGATGTTTTGGGTATGCTGACCATCATCAGAAGAGGTAAAAAGAAAGGAGAAGCCAGATAGCTTAGAGCAGTTATACTCCTGTGGACTCTTTAGCTTTGTTACCATGTAAAACCTTTGTTATGGTGTAAAACTTGGCAGTCTCATTTATTACATAGTCTGTATTTCAGATTGGCAAGTGGCTGTTGCTCCCAAATGTGATCAAATATCAAAAAACCCCAAAGCCCAAACAAAAACAGTAGCAGCCTGCCAGGATTGTACATCCTGTACATTGGTACTTCCTACTGCCTAGACACACCATAGGAAGCAAGAACGATCCATGACTTTCTCTGTTACTGTCACTTAGTACAGAGGTTTTAATACTCCTTGTTAAGTCCAGAGAACCAAAAGAGCAAAGCATCAAAGCTATAATAGCAAAGGCAGCCTCTCTCTACTGAAGTACTTCTGATTGCATTATTTTGGGCTATTCTACATGGTGTGATACCTTTTATATAAATCAGTGTTATTGCACTACTGTCACTGACAAATGAAATCAACTGCTGTTTGTATTTAGATCCAAATCCTGATGTGAAATGAGTACAGACTTCCGTAAACTCCTTTTTGAAGTTTCTGAGGCTTTGGTCACAGATGAACTGGTGGCACTGAAGTTCCTCAGCCTGGATCACATTCCCATGAGGAAGCTGGAAGCCATCCAGGAGCCCAAGGCCTTCTTCGAAGTGCTGCAGGAGAAAGACATGATTGAGTCAGGGAACCTGGCCTTTCTCAGGGAGCTGCTCTACTGGATCGGTCGGATGGACCTCCTGTCTACCCACCTGGATTCCAGCCGGGAGCAGATGGAGAGAGAGCTGCAGGTCCAAGGCAGGGCAAAGGTGTCAGCTTACAGGTAAGCAGAGAAACAGTAACACAAAATGTTGCACACAAAATGTACAACAGTTCAGTTGTGTAGTGTCTTGTTTTCTGTCTGCACTGTTGTCTTATGAATATCCCAGCATAATTGTATTTATTACAGCATGAATTCCTGCCATAGTGAGTTCTACATTTTGCGATTCAAATGTGAAATTGTGGTGTTTACTTCTTATAACTTTCTTGAACAGTCTCTCTATTCTTTATTGTCAGGCAACTGCTATATGGAATTGCAGAGGACTTGACTCCAGAAGATGTCAAAAATGTGAAGTTCCTGCTCCAAAAAAAATTACCTAAGAACAAGCTCCAGGATAATGCTGTATGAAAAGTGATCTTGAGAAGTTTTGCAAGGCTAGTTCAGAGTGTGCTAGGTCTTGTAGGAAGGGAGGAAAGAGCAAGCAGTTTGCTCTCATGAAAATCTGTTGTTGAAAGAATTGTGATGTGCTGTGAAAGAATGGACCCTTATTTTCTTCATGGTATCTTTTCTTTGCCCTTTTTTGCTGTCCTGGTCTTATTTTCTCTCTACCACCTGTCTCCCTAATCATTTCTTCTTGCAAAATCCATCAAGCTCTTCCTTTAATCTTTGCTTGATATTTATAAGACATTTATAAGGCATTTACTGTATCTAAGAAGAGTGATGTTTGCTAAAGGAAAAACAATGTTTTGGAGACAGGAAATCGAGCTCTAATGTGAGTTCGACCACAAATTTTTGTATGTCATTGAGTAAATTTTCTTCTTTATTGTAATTTGGAGTAATGGCATTTTGTTAACTTCTCCTCAAAGGTATTAAGAGTTTTAATGAGCTAGTTTAACACTTGTAAATAATGAACAGTGTTATAAAAATGCTTGGTATTATTAAGGAGCTTTCTTAAAAAACCCATTTGTGTATTGTGGCACCTAGAGGAATATTAGCAGATTTACTTCCAACTTTGTGGACTGTTGAGCTTTAATAAACAAAATTAGCCCTGAACACCTTTTCTGTAACAGAAAATGTAAAATGGCATAGCTAAAGGACTTAACAGCCCTTCATCAGAACACAAAGGCCCAACAGGATGCCATGTTGTTACCCACATCGGTGCTTTGTGCTGCTGAAACAAAGCAGGATAACCCAACCATAGGCAATTTCTGTTCATCCTGTCCTAACCTTAGTGATGCATTTCAGTTGCATCATGATCCTTCTTTTAATGAGGTTTGGAGGAAAAAGTAGTTGTTCTTTAGCTGGTCAGTCTCTGTGAGTGAGGATGTTGTCTTGTGCTCTGTCCAGAGGTGCCTGCAGTTACTGAGTTTGGGTTATGTGTTCTTGTTCTACCAGTCAATTTTGCAGGTTTTTCTGGAAATGGAAAGAAATAGAATAATTAAAGAAGATGACCTGACAACGCTGAAAGATATATTAAAGCCATTTAGAGCTGACATAAAGAAAAAAATTGATATCTATGAAGAAAAAAAGAAAGGTAAATTTATTTAATCTGCTGTTTAATGATAGAGCTGGGGTCTTTTGTGGTTTTTTTGGCTCCATCGTTGACAGCTTAGAAGTCTAAATATTAGAGGGAGACCTTACAGTATCCTGGGACAGGCAGAGCACCTCTAGAAACCACTGGTTTCTGAAGTTTTCTGCTACTTCATTTTCCCATCATACCTTCTTGTATCTGTCCTTGAAACATGTTCTGTGCCTTGTAAATGGTCTTCTTCTCCCTCCTCTTTGCCTTAAATGCAATTTATCTGTTCAGGAAAAAGTGCAGTGCTGGTTTTGGACCAGCATAGCTTTTCAGTCACTGAAAGAGACTGGCAGTGACAGTTGACTTAGGGAAACTTGTGCTGGGAGATTGTCAGCACTACCTTCTGTTAGCCAGGATGTTTGTTCTTAGTCAAAGTCCCTGAAGACCCGGTACTTGGCTAAAGTGTAGCTTTCTGTAACCAGATGGGAAATTTCAAGGACTTCAGTATATCTGGACTGTTGCAGCTGAGGTGGTGCCTTCTGACACCACAGCCAGGCCTTTGCAAAACAGGATGTCTCACTCAGTAGCAACTGAGACCTATTTTCCTCATAACTTCCTTTTGAATGACTCAGGACATGAGTCTTCTTAGACACATTTATACAGCCCGTACAGTTCCCTGCAGAGCTGCAGAGTAGTTTCCCCTGCATGTCTTTGTGCTGCTGACCTCTACTGTTGTCTCTAAAAGAGCCGAAGAAAATTGCCAAGGGCGGATAGAGTAATTAAGTCCTGTGCCAGGGAATGGCTTTTTAGTAGTGTTGTTACTATTTTGTCCCCCTTGATAAGTAGAAAAAGAGCATGTCGTGTGGATCTTGTTGCCTTGACAATTAAATTTCATTTAAACATATCTGTGTAACTTGCTAAAGGGGCCCTGTGATTTAGTTTCTTGGGTGGAGTCATGGATTTGATGATTTCTTAAAATTTTTTCAGAAAGTTGTATTCAAATAAGTGTTTTGTTGCTTTGAGGAGATCTTCCATTATGCTGGCATTTTGCATCACCCAAACAGTAAATCCTAAAACATTCTGTTTATCTTTTCCTTCTAAGAAAATTATTCTAAAGAAGAACTCCACTATCCCATGTCTGTTTCTCTGCATCCAGGGGAACAAGGAGCAGAGGGGAAGACAACACACCTGGTGAGAAACACTTGAAGATTACTTTTAAAGTATTTATCCAAACTTCTGGGAGAGGGAGCATAAATTCTTAAGACTAAGCAGGTAGAACAGCTGAGAAGGAGGGGTTCTGGCTTTATATGTAGGCCTTGGAACAACTCCTGTTTTCCAAACAAGACCAAGACCTCTTCCTTTCTGGGGACAGGACTGTCAGCAACATTTTAAGTAATAAATGAAGCTGTTGTGTGAAGAAAACCAGTCTTAATGATAATGGAGACTGCCACGGCCCGAGAGTAAAAGGAATAGGGACGCGACACTGCACAGAGGGTTCTGACTTGGTAGAAGGTCAGGGGTGCAATGGCTGATTTATTGGGGGAAACAAGGACTTATATAAGGTTTGGGCAAGGGGAGGTTCCACAACTGGGGTGGAGTATGGGATTGACAACTCAGGGCAGAATGGGACTGGAGAATAGGAAGAAGATGGGTGGAACTTTGGAGTATCCAGGGGAAAGGACCAGTGGGAGCTCACTCTGCACTGCGGCATCCATCAGCCAATCAGTGAGAGATGAGTGGGAAAACCAGGGGAGAACAAGGGAGTAAACAACTTTTGGCAGGAAAAACGTGAGGGCAAGTCCAGGCAAGCCCTGAACAGTACAAACCAAGGGGAATTAACATGGGAGTACATTAAACTTGGTATAAAACTGGGGGATAACAGGAAAGTCCGTGGAATAATAGTCTTTTCAGGCCCCATACAAGTCCCTCCAGGCCTTGAATCGTTCCCAGTCAATTTTCAGTGATCCTCCTCAGGAGATGGTGACATTAAAATCCTGGTTGGGACATTCCTGGACAGATGGGAAGAGAACAGCAGAACTTGCTACCTCACTAGAATCCCACAAGGACCACTAGAGGGTAGGGTGCAGGAATTTTTCCTCTGCACATGCAAACTCGTGTTTCTGAATACTCACTTGCTTCCATATCAAAATTGCATGCTCACCACAGAGAGAATGGAGGAGGGATTCAGGGAGACAATGCAAATTCCTCTCCTCTGTAGCTAGATTGTATTCTTAGGCTTTTCCTTTCTTGTTTCTCAGCCCTTGCAATTTTTGTCCTTGGGTAATGAAGTACCAATAATCTGTGTATAGTGTATTTCTCTTTTGAATGCTTGGCATTGCTTTCTTACCTGATTTTTTTGTTTCCATAGCCTATGGAAACATATGAGATGAAAAATAACCCCCATGGTTACTGTGTGATTCTTAACAACCACATTTTTAACAATCCGCACTGCAACAGAAAAGGAACAGTGAAAGATGGAGGTAAGTACTTTTTAATCCAATTACTGATTTGCTTTTTTCTCTAATAATTCTCCAAGACAACTATCTAATCTTTCCTGTGAGGAAGAATCATGTCCACTGTACTCCTTTGGCCTTCAGAGTAACTGCAGGGGCAGTCACTGTAGAAATTGGAAATATGCCACTTCCAACAGTTTAGCCGATGGCTTAAAGAAGGATCTGCTTTTTTTTGTAGGTAAAAAGCATTTGGTTATATCTACGAAGTAGTCAAGGAGGGATTACTGTTCCACCTTTTCACTTTTTGATTGTTTTTAATTCTTAGCTATCATAGAAAAATATTTTTAAGTCCTTAAATTATTTTCAAAGCTCAAATAAATGCTCTGTAATTTTCCTAAAAGCCTGTCTTTCTGCAAATCACTTTTAAGATAAGAGTTTATCTTAAAAAAGTAAAATCTGTTTCATGAAAGGACACATCAAGGATATTTTAACTCCATCCAACCCGTGTACAGGCTTCTTCCTTCCCAGCTTCTTTCTCGCAGTTCACACAACAATGAAGTCACCATTTGCTGAGAAGTCTTCAGAGCATTTGTGAGCAGGTTACTCTGCCTTCCTTCTTGCTGCGTTGATAATTTTCACAGAATGAGAGACCTATTTAGTTTGAGGGTGGCAGATTTTGTCATTCTAAAGAGGTGGTACTTCTTTAATTTGCCGTGTTGTTCTTAGGCATCTGAGGTTGTTATGCAACACACAGTTAAAGCTTGCTTTAACACAGTGAACTTCACTAACTCGTACCTATACATCATTATAATCTGAAACCTGGTTTTGTTTTAGATAGCATGGTACTTAACCCAGCTGTGTTTAAAAAGATAAAATGAGGCAAATTAGGCATGGGTTTTTCTAATAGGATTTGGCAGGCTAAGAGTCAGTCCAGGTGAGTTTATGGGTGGTATCTGAACACTTCTAATATCTGATCTGCCACACAGACACTGATGTTTCTGCGTCTTTCTTGTCACTATGTTTAACAAGTTCCTTCTGACTTTTTTTCCCAGAGGCTGTGAAGAGGGTCTTTAAGTGGCTTCAGTTTGAGACAATTGAGCACATGGATCTGGAAGCAAAAGAAATATATGAGAAAGTTAAAGAATACAGCAAAAGAGATCATAGAAACATGGACTGTTTTGTTTGCTTCATTTTTTCCCATGGTGAAAAACACAAAATAAAAGGCATTGATGATGAGTTAGTAAATATTAGAGATTTAGTCTCCTGCTTCAGTGGATCTAATTGTCCCTCTCTTGCTGGCAAACCCAAGGTGTTTTTCATCCAGGCTTGCCAAGGCTCTGTTGGTCATCCAGCTGTTCCAGTAGAATCAGACTTTTCTGGACATCTTGGGACAGATGCTACTCCTCTGACTTCCATTCCTGATCTGTCTGATATTCTGGTTGGCATGTCTACAGTGGAAGATTATTTGTCCTTCCGGAGTAGTGAGACTGGCAGTGTTTACATTCAATGCCTCTGTGACAAGATGGAGTTGCTTTGCCCACAGTAAGTACTGTTTTTAATTCTTGTACATTTGGGGTATTGCAGACATACATACTGAAGCATGCTGTGCTGAAACATCAGTGGTTTGCATTTTTGCTATATAACATTTTTCACCTGCAGGACAGCGGAGAATAGTAATTATTTTGGAATTGGGCATTGTTATTCTTCTACGGATGAGCCAAAGTATAAATTACTTCCCTGTGACAAAACCAGGGTTGTAATGCTGAAGCGTTACACAAAAACAAGTGTGTGTATGTGTATATTTTTTAACATTTTTTGGCTGATAAATGATTTTTCTTCCAGTGACACTTGATAAAAGTGAATTTGTTGAGTGATTGCACAGACAAAATAATCAGTGTTCTTTAGTCATAATTTTGATTGTTGCCTTCCTCCCATCCTCTCATAAATTTGATTTAGAACATAGAATTTCCCTTCAGACATAGCTCTCTCATGATGTCCAGAAGAAGACATGCAGAATGTATAGGTTTGGCCCTGTTTCATCTTGGTGTTCTCTTCTGACTATAACTAAAGCAGGAGACTGTGTTTGCTGGTAAAGCAATGCTACACGGAGGTTGCTTTTATTCCCTCAAACATACTGAATCCTGCTGTTATACAATGGAGTGTGCAATTTCAGTGACAGGTAGGGTGGGGCAGGATTCCAGTCATCCCAAAGATACCACTTTATTGGAGCAAACACAGATCACCTTATTGGCTGAACTGCAAGTACCACGTATTTCAATGTGACTTTTCTTCATTTTTGTTCAAGACGCATCGATCTCCTAGCCATCCTGACAACAGTGAACAAGGAAGTGGGAGGAAAAGAATTTAAAGTATGGAATCAGAGGCCAGGAGGAAAATTAGAGAAGCAGATGCCACAAATAATAACAACACTACGGAAGCAACTGATCTTCGAAATTCCACAAGGACAGTCAAGTAAAAAGTAGAAAAATAAGAATGCAATCAGTTTAGGCTTCCACAGGGAAGAGACTTTACATGAGAAATTATCTAGATCTGTGCAGTTACCCCCAGTCCTTGAAGGACCCATAGGACCTAAATTTTAAAATTTCTATATTTAATCAGTCTTCTGACACCTGGATCTGTGGCAGTTGGGTAAGGCTGTGGAAGAGTACAGATCTGGCTTTCTGTCCTGCAGAGGCAGTGGAATATATTCGGTCTGGGTTTCAGGTGAGGAAGCATGTGTAGGGTTGTAACTGCCTTACCCAGAGGTCTATCTTTGGAAGCTATAATTTTTCATGGAAAATAACATCCTGATCCAGAAGGACCAAAGAATCCATGATTATGATAATACAATGGTTCTCTTCCTCCAGATATTTAGTTTGTTTTATGTTATTAATTTACTTTGCTAAGCAGCATTTTGGTGTAAGCTTTTTAACAGTAAGGGTTCTAATTGGATTTTTTCTCAGTGCTCCCAGGGGCCAGTGTGTCATGAATGGCTGTGGAACACTGGAAGGAGTTCTTTGTACTCTTGTTTCTGTTATAATAAATTGTCTTGTTTTTTACATCACCTTGGGCTGTGGTGTGTTCCTTTGTTGGACGGACTGTCTAAGGGACAGTCAACATGACAAACACTTTTACCTCAGCAGAAGTAATTTTGCTCTTGTTGGAGTGTTTCATAGGAGCAACCCCAAGGGGTAGCAGATTGATATTTCTTCAACAGCAGGTGGAGAGATGGTAGGAAAGAATAAGTTCAGGACTATCATGATAATGGCAGCTAATGCCAGTGAGGCCATTCTTATCTTGCATCTTCAGCAATGTGTAGGTATTATCTGGGAGCTGTATGGGATTCTAACAGCTAAATCCTTTTTGAGTTTATAAAAAGATAAAGGATGAATTTGAGACACGTGGTAACTTCTGCTTTTTTCAGTTTGGATTTTTTGGAAATCCACATCTAGCCATAAAGGAGGGCTCTTTATTCAATCCTTCTGGAAGCGAATATTTTTTTCTGATTCCACGCAATGTGTTGGTAGTTGCTTTCTGCTCCCCTTATGCTTTTTCACCTTCTGAGTAAAAGAGAGACTGCCTGTTCTTAGAATTACAGCTCTGTTCACATTGGTTTCATAAATAATAAATAGACATTACAAGCACTATGTAAATGATACTGCAGCAAAAGTTACGAGAAGCTGTTACCAGTTATGGTGCGGTTCTGTGGCTGATACTTGGTTAACCATTTAGGAAATGTGGCAACAATTTATTTACATTTTTTATAATGTTTTCATCAGTGCGACCCTGATATGAAGTTAGATTAGATTAGTGGATGTTGCTTTATGATAAGGAAATATAGCTTAAATTAAATAACTATTCCCTCTGGGAGAAACTTGCTGAACGGTGGTAGCTGTTCCAGAAGTGAAGTTGTGAATCAATAGCATTTTTATTTCTCATATTTCTCTCTGTCAGAGTTCAATACACTCAGACCAAGTTCTTTCAGCTCTTTTATATGAGCAGGAGTTGGATATTAAATTTACTTTTTTGGTATATTTGCTACACAGGATTTTCATTTAGTAGGGTGAGAGAGATACATAGGTATGCTCACCATCATGACATTGGACATCCCCAGTCATGGTGGAACCTGTGGGTTGAAGCCAGCTCAAGCCCATTGCTCTTTTCCAAGTTTAAGTATTTTTATCAGTTTTCCAGGTCTTATACTTTTATGTTGGGTTGGGTAGAGCCACATATTCACACCCTCCGTGCTCATTTTGCTAGCTCAGGAAGACATTATTCCTCATTAATTGTCTCAGGGTACCTGGTGATTCCCAGGTGTAAATGTCTTCTCTAAAAGTAAGGTTACCCTCCCATCTCCCTGATGTTGAGGTAAATGGAACTTACTTTATGATCTGTCTTCCCTGAGATCATATGTTTTTTGCCCTTTGCCTTTTTGCCCTCTGAGCTGTCTCCACTGTGTGTGTGGGGGGGGGTGTGTGTGCTGATCAGTCACACCCTGTCATTAAATTGGCTTGGTGTTTTATTATACCTGTTAAAATCAGGCCACTTTTATAGTTACCATTATCTCTTGCTGATGAAAAAGAAAGAAAACCTGTCAAAGTGCCCTAAAGGACTGCAGAAAACAGCCATACTGTGAACTTATATGTGGCTCATGCAGCTACTGGGGAAGGAGAAAACACATTTTGAGTTTTATGGTTCTGAGCAAAGTATGCTCACACACACCTGCAGCAAGGTGGCTCTTGCACTGAGTGGTAAGAAGAAAGTTGGTTCTGCAATTTCCTAACTCTGGTTTTCCTCTGTAGCACAACTTACAGAATGGTGAGAGACTATTTCCTTTCCCCTCTAAAGGCCCTCAGCTTTCTTTTTTACTTTGCCTGTCCTTTCTTTTCTTTCCTCCCAACTCATGTCTGGGAGGCCAAATGTTGTCACCAAATAATCCTGGCACCTAATTTTGTGTTTTGTTTTTAGGCAGCAGAAGCACTACCACAGAAAGTGGAGCCAGAAGGCTGGTAGGAAAGAGAAGTTGGTGATTTGAAATCCTGCAGGCTAAGCTGAAAGCAGGCAAGATCAGAGGGATCCTACTGAAAAAGGAAAACAGTTAGAAGAGTTGGGGAGGACTGTTAGCTTCCGAGGTGGAAATAATGTTATCCAATGGCATGAATCCTTACCCTGTCATTTGCCTTTTGCTACCTATTCCTTCAGTTTAACAGCAGTTTCCCAGAGAGCTGTTTATGCCCACCTTCTGTGGGAAGTTTGTCATTCTTTCCACCTGAATGGTTTTAGAGTGACTTGTTAATGTGCTGCTCTTGGGATGGGCTGGTGGGACGTGTGAGGAGCCTGCCCATGTTCAGCTGGCTGCCAGCTTCTCCCACTGCACGGGCTGCTGCGAGCATCCCCACCACATATAGAAGGGTTCACTCTTAGTCCTCCAAGTGGTGCGAGTTCAGGTACTGATGAGTTCTGATTCGTTGAACCGTTGGCTGTGTCTGTGATAAGATCTCCTGCAGGAAATTCTGAAGACCAGGGAGAAGTTAAAACAAAATACATGCTGTTAAGGAGATTATGCTGTGCAGCAGGGACTCGAGAGCAACATTTTTCTCTGGAGGTGTTGGGTGTTCAGCCCTTGCTCATGAGCCTTTTTTTTCTGACTCCTAACTAACATGGGCACATTCTCTCAGAAATTATTCAAATCTGCCTCTTTTCAACTAGAGATATGTCAAATTATGAACAGAGACTGGCATGTTTAATTTGAAATGACTTCTGTGCAATGTGCTAAAAAAAATATAGGTGAGATCTTTGGGAATTCCTGGATACTAATTTCTGTGTGTCCTTTCTGTAAGTGTGTCTTTGCTTGTCACTCTATCTGTTCTGTTGACAGCCACTAGAATTCCTCAGGCCCTAAATGTGGCTGGCTCTTGTGGATGCCAACCATACATTCCTAGCCAGGTGGAATGTTATCCTGGATATGTCCTCTGAGCTTGGCCTAAGTCTTCCACATTAGTATTATATTTGTGTAGCCACTTTGTGTTTAGGCCTGCTTTGTCCAGGTATATCAGTGCAGAGAAGGATCCATACCTCCTTTGGTCTATTCGCTAGAAAGATCTTGTTCTAACATGACTTGAGGACATGTTAGCTTGTTGAAAAGTGCCTTGTTTTTCAGATTCCTTCCATCTTTGACTGAACTTGCAAGGGATGCAGTATTTAAATATCTTGCATAAGGTTTTGAACATTGATATGATGCTGCTGCTGCTGTGATAACAATGAAAAGATTTCTGTCTAATATATTGTCAAACTGTTTTTTACTGGGTTTTGGCGGTGAGGAAGGGATGCTGGTTTCAAATTGGTGCTTAGCAAGAACACTGTTTCTTCTTTGGAGAGTATGGATGCTCTGAGGGTTGCTCTCCAGCTCAAGATGAGCATTAAAATGTTAAGGTTCGTTTTCAGAAGGATGAAATGCCAACTGGTAAGGTCTCTTCCCTGCTGTTGTGAAATACCATCTATCCAGAGTGCTGCATCAGAAGGTGTATTGGAGGTGGTGCAGCATCCCAGGGCCTTATAGCATTGCACAGTGCTCCTGGAAGTCTGCTCCTGTGGCTGGAACGGTCTTCAGCAGATGTAGGAGTGGTAGGAAGGGAGCTGTTTTCCATGGCTGGTGGCTGTTAGGGTACTGGGCCGAACGCCTGCAGGGAATGTGCTGCCTTTTCTGCCAGGAGCTCCAGAAGGCTCGAAGGAGAAAGGCGAGTCAGTAGCATTATAAAAGCTTCTTTCTGTTTGTATTAAAAGGGCAATGGTTTGTGAGTGCCTGGGAACCAGAGAGACAACTGCAGGAAAAACCCGGGCAGAGGGAGATCTTTGGATCCGCACTAGCAGGTCCGGTTTGCTCAAGGACGGGCTCAAGAACAGTCAGCGTTCGGAACTCTGAGCGGAGGTGCCCTCCCTCGCGCCGTTTCCCAGGGAAGCCGTAGGGTGTCTCGCTCCGGATGTTCAAATCCAGAGGGAAGCCCCGCCTCGGGGTTCGGCCCCGCCTTCTCCCCGTCCCGCCCCGCCCCGGGGCCCGTCCCGTCCCGTCCCGTCCCGGCGGAGGCAGGAAGGGCCCGGTCCGGCCGCGGCGGAGGGCGGGTCATGGAGCTGCCCCGGTGGGAGCTGCTGGCGGTCAGTGAGGAGCTGGACGAGGCCGAGCTGGCGGCGCTGAAGTTCCTGAGCCGGGAGCACGTCCCTAAGAGGAGGCTGGAAGCCGCCCGGAGCGCGCACGACTTGTTCGAAGCGCTGCAGGAGAGGGGCGCGCTGGAGGCGGGGAACTTGGCCTTCCTCAGGGAGCTGCTCTACCGCATCGGGAGGATCGACCTCCTGGCTGCCCACCTGGGCTCCAGCCGGGAGCAGGTGGAGCGGGAGCTGCAGGTTGCCCGCCCGGGCGGGGCGCGGGTGCCGCCCTACAGGTGAGTGCGGGGCCGGGCTCCGGGCACAGCCTTCTCCTGCCCTGAACGCCGCGCTGAGCTCCGGCAGCACCCGGGCGGCTTCCAGGAGAAAGCAGGAACAGGCTGTACGGGAAGGTGGCATTTCAGCCCAGCCGAAGGGAGGACACCGGGTTGTGCGCGGGGCGGACTGGGCGAAAGGGGCAGTGCAATAGTGTTAAATTGTGCTCAGGGACATGCTTGCGAACGCAATGAAACAGTTTCCTCCATTTCTCTTTCTAGATACTTGCTCTTTCAGCTCTCAGAAGACATCACCAAAGATGAGCTGATGTCTTTCAAGTTACTTTTGGATGGAGAATTACCAAAAAGCAAGCTAACCCCTGAGACTGTAAGAATTTATTTAATTCTTTTAAAAATGATTATTATAATCCATAGAGGAAATAGGGTTGCCCGTGGGGGAATGGATCTCTTCTTTATGGCATCACTCTTAAGGTGAAAACACCACAAGAAAAAGGGTGGCCCTGGGGCACATGGGACTTGTCTGTGCTGGTGTTGGGCACAGCCTTTGCAGCCACATCACACCCAGTGTGCCAGGCACTGAGGGTGTCACATCCGAGCACCACACGAGGCTCAGGGCACTCAGTGGCTTTAATCAATGAAAGACTGATGAGCACATTCACTCCTCTTGCCCAACTGGTTTTTTTTACTGCTTTCTAAGCCATTTTCAAATATAGAAAACCACCTGCTGTGGATATTATTTTATGATTTTGGTTTTTTTAATTTCCAAGTGCAGAAAATACAGATCTAAGCAGCAGATCCTTAAGAAGGCTAAGGCCAGTGAGCTTGGAGTTTACAAATAGCCTTGGAGGAGATCCAGTGCTCTTATGGTGTCCCAGCCTGCTGGGTACTTTGTTCTGTCTAATGAGCACTTTGAGGATAGACTATGATCATCTAGTGATAGCTGTTCTAGTAAATCCTTGGGGTGACCACTGTGTTCTGCCACTCACTGTTTGACAAGAGCTTCTGTCCCTTCAGTCCCCTTTTGCTTCACTGCAATCTCTACACCATACTTGTGTGGTTATACTCCTTTTGCCATTACTTAAGATGGTCAGTACAGTGATTCTTGTGTTTCACCTAACTGCAGAAGATAGCCACTGGAAGTCAAATGAATGAAAACATTCAAAATGGTATTATATATTCCTGTATGACCACCATTAGATCTGGGTTAGATCGTGTCAGATCTTGGCAACTCTGAGCTGGAGAAGGGAAATGAATATGTTTTGAGGTTATGTTTTTACTTAACAGTACTGGTAGGTTTTGTTGAACTAGGTTGTATTGGCTCAGCTGAGGTCTCAACTGAGCTACCAGTCAGCTGAACTGACTCTGTGGCTTCCATATACTGTCAGTACATTAAAGCTTGGGTGCACATGCTCTAACTTTACTCCCTGTGGCAGCATGGATGTGCCCTAAGAGCAAACTGCCTTTCTGATTACCCAGACAATGCTTGACATTTTCATTGAGATGGAGAAGAAGGGGCTTCTGGGAAAAGACAACCTAAGCGTGCTGAAGAGTCTCTGTGAAAAAATTAACATCAGCCTGTGGAACAGAATTGAAGATGGATTAAACCTATTTGGTAAAACAAAACAGCGTCTCCCCCTTAGTTATTCTTGAAGTAACCCATAGGTATCATACAGGACTAATAATAAATGCTTTTCAGGTCAAGAAGAGATGCTTATCACAGAGGAAGAGAGGGGAAGCACGGGAGGCCCTGAAGGATATCTGGCATTATCTGTGGCACCTGAATTTCCTGGCAGTTGTAATATCTCTTCCCAGGTATGCCAGTTTCTTAGAAACATCATCATTTTGTCTTTGAAGAGATCACCCCTCCATGAAGTGAACAGTTATTATAGACCAACTGTTAAAAGTATGGTCTAGAAAGAAGAATGCAGCACTCTATATCCATTATTCTGTGGCTCTGTCACAGGCACAGCTGCTGCAGTGTTACAGCTTCACAATCATCTGCAAGGGGAGCAAGGCAGGCCGAGTTTATTATACCAGGGAATACGCAGTTGGCAGGTGGCTTGGCACGGAGCTGTGGGTGAAGGCAGCACCCCCTGGGAGCTGAGCATGACAGTGGTGGTCAGGGGGTGTCGTGCACAGACTCCCAGAGGCAGTGGGACACTGCACTGCCAGGTCCTGGGGAGCAAAGCTGTATAGAGAGCTGCCTGGAGAGGAAAGCATCTGGCTCTGTACCCTGCTGTGCTCTGGAGGAAAGCACGGTAGTTTCACCAGCAGTCTTTCTTTTCAACAGCTTGAGGCTTACAAAATGACTAGCCGACCCTGTGGAGTGTGCCTAATCCTGAATAATCACAATTTTGCAAAAGCTAGGGAAGCTGTACTGGAACACAAATACCTGAGGGACCGGAACGGGACAGACGTGGATGCAGGTACAGTGAACGTTAAAGAGGAGTTTGCGAATCTTCAAAAACAGATACCTTGTTTCTTTTTCTATACTAAAGGTCTGAATTCCAGTCTTCCCTTTCTGGGATACTTCTGTTGTAGTGGCTCAGTAGCTCTGTTTACTGTGCTTACAAGCCCTAATCAACTCAAGCTTTTACTGGTTGACACAGAACAATTTGCCAGTATTTTGCACTTTTCCTGAGTTTACTGCAACCTTAAAACAGCAACCTGAGCCTGGACTTTACAAGCTAGGCTGTCTTTGCATCAGCTTTGTGCACACTACTATTACAATACGCAGAATTGGAAACAGTTCTGCTGCTGAATGAGACTTGGGCGTTAATTATTTAAGATCCAACTTTAAAAAAAAAAAGGAGGGAGGATGTTGGTATTCAGAGGCCCTGATTTTAGCAGGCTGTCCTGCAGCCACAGAGCTCGTGGCAGGTCCTAAGATCTGTCAGATCAGTGTATTTGCACTGTCTATGCCAAGAGATAAAATCCATCAATGGGCCTCCCCCGATTGAACTGAATCCAACTTAATTCAAGAGTCAGAGCCAAGGTTTTTCTTCCTGTGATGGGGGTACCTCCCAGATGGGTAGTGCTGTCCTCTTGGGTAAAGCAACTGAAGCAACTGCACTGTCCAACACCTTTTGAGAGCCAAAAGGACTAGCTGTAAAGTGGGTGGGGGAAAGAGACACAGTTTTCTTAATAGTTCTGTATGCTTTCCAGATGGAGGCAAGAGTGCAAGGATGCCTTCTAATGACAATTAAGGGAACTCAGTAGAGAGATGATTAGTGATTAGACTACTCGATTATTTTCAGACCAGCAATGTAACTACTTGGATGTAGTCATGTAGCAGGATCTGAAAAAAAATAAATCAATTACCTCTAGAAATACAATTTGCTATTGCATAGTCCAACTTTCATATAATGAAATGTCTCCAATTTCCCTTCTGTTTACCTTCCAGCGGCTCTGAGAAATGTCTTTAGCAAGCTTCATTTTAGAATAGAAGAATACAGAGACCTCACTGCAGACGAAATCCGTAAGACTGTGAACATCTTCCGGTGTGAAGACCACGAGGACAAAGACTGTTTTGTTTGCTGTATCCTGTCTCATGGGAAAAAAGGCATTATATATGGTGTTGATGGGCAGGAAGTACCTATCCGGGAACTGACCACTTCTTTCACTGTACAGAATTGCCGCTCACTTGCTGGAAAACCAAAAGTCTTTTTTATTCAGGCCTGCCAAGGTAATGCTTTCCATAAAGGCGTGACCATTGAAGCAGATTCTACAGAGGAAGATGCTTCTGTGGAAAGAGATGTGAGATTTCAGCTCGACTGCATCCCTGCAGAGGCAGACTTCCTCTTGGGCATGGCTACCCTGCAAGATTACGTTTCCTACAGAAGTCCAAGGGAGGGGACCTGGTACATACAGGCGTTGTGCCAGCACTTGGAGTCCCGCTGTCCTCGGTACCTATGTTTCCATAAGCTTATTTTTGGCAACACCCATATTTTCCTTCTAAACGACAGGGATTTTATTTGGATGCAGAGATAGATGATATGCAATGGGAGTGATCACTCAGAGTGAAAACAGTAATGTAGGACAGAGCAAAACCATGCAAGCTGTTCAAAGCAGCTTAGCTAACTGCAATGGAGCCTATTTGAAACAGGAGCCATTAGCACTGGTATAGATTGAGACAGATGAGAATGTGGTATTTTTCCTGTTAACTGCCTCCCTAATACAAAATGTACTTGTGTCTTTGCAGAGGAGAAAATGTTGTCAGCATCCTGACAGCAGTGAATCGAGAAGTGAGCAGAAAAACTGGTGAGCGGAATGCAGAGAAGCAGATGCCACAGCCAATTTTCACATTAAAGAAAAAGCTCATCTTTCCTGTTAACTAAATGGGAGAGAACTACATGTCAGAGGGAGCTGCAGCATTCTGGAATCAGCTGTATCAGCTAAGAATTTGGTAAAACAGACTTTCAGTGTGTCTGCTCTTACTACAACAGCAGGTACTATTACTGAAAATACAGCTGAGGAGAAAAAGCCTTAAGAAATTTCTATTAGTACATGTGACACTTTATACTGGAGAGCATCTCTGATGTGGTCTCCAATAGGCAGATTTTAAAAGACACCTGTTATGAAACCTTGTATATTTTATGCCTAACTAACTTTTGCACAATAAAGGAGGGAGTGCTGCAAATTTTATACGAAATAATCAGCTCACATGAATGTGTTTTGTTACTTCTCCCCATCACTTAAAATCATTCCTTCTTAGTGGCTTAGTACACCTCAGGATGAAGCCAGGCATTTGTCCTCCAGCATCCTTAGCAGGATGTGTCTGTGTATTGGGTTTCTGTGGCCAGGTTTTGGTAGCAGGGGGGCTACAGGGGTGGCTTCTCTTAGAAGCTGCCAGAAGCTTCCCCTGTCTGGTGGAGCCAATGCCAGCCGACTCCAGGACAGGCCTTCTGCTGCTGGCCAAGGCCAAGCCAATTAGGAGTGATAGTAATGCCTCTGTGATAACATATTTAAGAATGGAAAGTTTTTGAGCAGTGAAAATTCCTGCCAGGGAAGAGCGGAGTGAGAAAATGGGAACAACAAAGTAGACACCAAGGTCAGTGCAGAAGGAGGGGCAGGAGGTGCTCCAGGCACCAGAGCTGAGGCCCTGCAGCCCGTGGTGCAGCCTGTGGTGGGGCAGCTGTGCCCCTGCAGCCCATGGAGGACCATCGGGGTGCAGGGACCAACCTGCAGCTCATGGAGAAGCCCATGCTGGAGCAGGTAGATGCATGAAGGAGACTGTGACCCCGTGGGAGGCCCATGATGGAGCAGGGTCCTGCTGGAGACCTGCAGCACATGGAGAGGGAAGCCCACGCTGGAGCAGGTTTTTCCCAAGCAGGACTTGTGGGCCCTGTGGGGGACCCATGTCAATACAGCTCATAGGTGAAGGACTGCACCCCATGGAGGAGTGACCCATGGGACAACAGTTTGGAAAGAGCTGCTGCCCAAGGGATGGACTGACACTGCAGAGGTCCATGAAGGACTGTCTCCTGTGGGAGGGACCCCACAGGAGCAGGGGAAGGACTCCTCTCTCTGAGCAGTGGCAGAAACAACAACTGACCCTAACTGCACTTCCCTGCACCGCTGGGGGGGAGGAGGTAGAAACTGGAAGGAAGGAGGGGTAGGGGAAAGGTGTTTTTAAGATTATTTTACTTCTCACTCTTTTGAGTCTTTTGCCCATGATGGTGATCAGTAAGTGACCTCTCCCAGCTCTTAACTCGAATCCTTCGCTGACATCAAAATTCTTTCAACAACAGATTTTCATGAGAGCAAACTGCTTGCTCTTTCCTCCCTTCCTTCAAGAACTAGCACACTCTGAACTAACCTTGCAAAAAAACTTCTCAAGATCATTTTCCACAGTGCATTATCCTGGAGCTTGTTCTTAGGTAATTTTTTTTGGAGCAAGAACTTCACACTTTTGACATCTTAAGTCCTCTGCAATTCCATATAGCAGTTGCCTGACAATAAAGAATAGAGAGACTGTTCAAGAAAATTATAAGAAGTAAACACCACAATTACACATTTGAACTGCAGAATGTCCAGCTTCACATTTGAGAATGTTCAGTTATCCTGTGTTCACTTACTGATCTTTGAGTCTTAGTTCTAAGCACAGAAAAAGTCACTTGGTAAGTACCTGACTCCTTGAAACATTTTATATTGCCTCCTGTGGTAAGCATGCACAGAGAACAGTTTCAATCTGAGATGGCTAGTGTTAGACAACACAACACTATTAATGCTAGAGGAACATAGCTGCTGTAAAATAAGGGAGGGAAAAAACCCAAAACACCACACCCCCACCCGCACAAAAAAAAATCCCAAAATACCAGAAAACAAATGGATTCATTTAAAATGAGGCTCAACATTCAAATATTGTTTGGAGGCTGATAAGCTATTCTTCATTTGTGAAGTTTTTCTCAAGTAAAAGGCTTTCTGAAGTGCAGCAGAAAGTTCTCTGTTCACATATTTACTATGCAAAGTCAGACCACAACTTGTACTGCACATCTGTCACCTGTACCTGCTTAGGTATAAACACAACAGCCCAGCATAGCCTGATCCCAGGTTTTAAATCGATTTCCTGGCTTCTAAAGCCACCACTTCTGCAGATACCAGATCACTAAGCTTGTATATAATAATCACTCAATTTTAGCCAAAAAAAGCCCAATTCTAGGTTTGTACACTACAGTGTTCTATAACAAGATGACATCTGGAACAAACCACAGAAGATGACCAAAATACTGGAAAATGGCATGTTATACATGTTTATTATCAAATTTACATTCCACTATGAAACAACAGTAAGTGCAAAAAGCAGATGAAAAAAATACCATGAAAATCTCAGACTGTTAAACATTGTGTATAATCCCCTCATGTAACAGCCAAATGAAGCCCAAACCCAATTATTCTCCTTCCTTCTCTGCTGCTGTTTGACTGCAGCAGACATTTAACTTTGACCAGAGGCATTTTGAGCATGCAGGTATCACTGAGTTTATCAAAAACAAACAGTGAAACTAGAAAGCTTTAAGTTTGTGCTTTGTTTAAGACAGTTGGAATACAGGTAAATACAACAAGAATTTCCTTGTCTCTTGTGACTTTACAAGCATAGGTAAGTCCTTTCTAGCATCTGTTTTTGGCTCAAACCTGCAAGATAACAGAACCTTGCTGAAATGCAATTCTCCATTCCTTCTAGGTTTACCTCCCACTCAAACAAAAGGTCTGGTGCAGGATCTTAGCTATTTTAGTCATGCAAGTTTTTCACCTCTCTTACAAGAGACAACAGAAGCCAAATTAGGTCCTAGAATTATGGCGACTTCTAAAAATTTTCAGAAACACATGTTATTAGAAAAAAGTTTATCTTCTAGGTTTTGGCACAAAATGGTAAACTTAGAAGTATGAATTTTCTCTGTTGCTGCAAGTTAGGGATGTATTACAAAATGTAATTCATGACCATCCAAAGGTATAAATGCATGACAGAATTTCAACAAATGCACCACAGCATTGACCAACCGGATAAACACACAAACACAATGGAATACAGGCTCTTCCATTTTCTTTTTGCCTTATGTAAAAGTATCTGATGATAAATCTCATTCTACAGAAAACAAGCCAACCAACCTCTCGACATCCACAGCATTGTTTGAACTGAACCACTTTGTATTGTTGGGCTATGGAATATGGAAGCGTCCCAAAGAGAAACATGCATTTAATTTATATGCTTTTAGATTAGAGAAATTCTGCTTTAGCTGATTAGCTACTCTGCTAACACACAGAATGATCCAATGGCTGGAGTTAGCTAATGAAGCCAGTTAGAAACACAGCGTTAATACCTTCTGTAACTTACATGTATTCCCACACTAAACACACAAAATGGACATACTTTGACAGGCTACACACTTCTCTGTTGATACCAAACTGTCTAATCTTTCATCAACTCATCATTTCCCTGCAAGTTCCAGATACCTAGCAGAACCTGTCTCAGATCACTGGAGACCAAAATAGCACCCCCTCCTTTCGCTCTCACCTTATGTAGCTAGGCAAGACATGGCTAAGTACGGACAAACATAAATACTTACAGGAAAAAATTAAATATTTTTCATTTAAAAAACAAAATGAACCCGTATACAGTCTTTTAAATAAAATTCACCTTTTATAAGTGTAAGATTTTGCTTAAAGAGCAAAAGGCAACTCCAGGAGTTCCTGAATATTTCTGTGCGCTGCTGACAGACAAGTTTCTGCTCAGAATCCCTGTGCAAGTTTGAAGTGGTTACTCCTTTTCCTTTTACAAAAAAAAAACCCAAAAAATTTTATCAAAGAGTCATCACAAGATCTATGGAACTGTAAAAGCAGAAAGGCCACGTTACAAATTTCCTATAAACAAAGTTAAGAAGCTTTCTTTTCCTGCCCTACTCCACTCAACCCTGCAGCAACAAGGGTGCTGATTACGGTGGATGTGCCTTACAGCAAACGCCAATCAGTGTAATTGCACTGATTCTTCACACCACACACCCCAACAGCTACCAGCGATGTCCCACATCTGCATACAGGCAAGGTAAACTTAACTGTTTTATCTAACTGTATGGAAACTAAAATAATTTTATAATGTTGACAGGTACAGTGAAAATTTACATGAAGATTAAGAACCTGTTTCCCTTCAGGTCACTAGCAAAGACCCATTCCTCCAAGTAGTTTTGGGCAAACTTCTTCTTCTTTAAGTTACACAATAAATCTACTAGAGATTGTTCAGTTATGACTAGAACCTTTGACAGGAAGGAAACAAAAAAAGCAGCATGGGCAGTAGTATTTTGATGATTACCACTCAGAAACCAGATTTCTAAAATGGAGTTCTCTTTTGAGTTGGAAAGTCTGCCTCAGTTATGTTCAGAACCACACTCCATCAATCAAAACACTGGATTAAAATGTTCATTAAAATGCCTCAAAGAACACCAGATTTTTTCTTCCTGTTTCTAAATACAGACTGGCAAAATCTGCTCTTAATGAAATCTTTGAAATAAATCCTGCCTAAAATCAGAAATAAGTGAATGAAAGGCATAAAGTTTACTGCAGAACTCCCAAATGTACAGAATGTCTACTTGTCAAGAGAAGAGGCAGGCTACTGAACTTCCAACACTTTTCTTGAAGTAAATGCTCTTCACATATGTCAAATAAAAAGAAACTCTGAATCAAGCACCAAGGGTTTATTTCCTTTTGCAACACTGAAATGTGCCTGAGATATCTGTGTGTGTGTGTGTGTGCAAAAATATCCTCATTTAAACAGATGCACACTACACTTTGAAAAGATTTCTTAGCTTGAAGTTTTCCCCAATACATACTTTCCTGCTTCTTAATTCTTATTCATTGCACATTCCTGTGTGCTTCGTTCCGAAGCTGTGGGAAAAAATTAACTTCTGTTAATACCTCACTAGCACAATTGCACTATTTCAAAAATATAAATCCTGACCACCAGTTTCTGTGTTTGTAAACTGAAGTATTGTTTTCTAACACAGAGCTACATATTCTCTCCCCTGCTTCTCAAAGTGGGCAGGAGTTCAAAAGAGCACAGTTCCTGAAATGGAAAATACAAGAATAAAAAAACTTTTTGAATTTGTTTGCTACAGAGAGGAATTTGGATCAGTAATACTGGTCAGATTGACTGTTATTTTAATAACATATTTAAATGATATAGCCTGACTGCTAACAACTAGTAAAATACTATGGTCATATGCTGGAAAAAAGTAGGACACCTGCAAGACAGTCCTACACATACAGTTTAAAGGGTTAAAGCACTGAGAATGTCTACAATAGTCTTACTTTTGCTTAAGACAGATGCTGAAGGGGGTCTCAAAATTAAGCTTTGGTTTCCTCTTTCTTTTCTCCCACAAAAGCCTTCTTCCTCAAACCCAAGCAATGTTCTTTTGCTCCTTGATCCCAACACTTGTCCCTCCCACATCTCTAACATGCACGTGCCTTCTCCAACTCTTCTGTAACACATCTAGTGATGCCTCCACTGGATGTTCATCCCTCATATTTTTTACTATGCTTGAAGTCAAACATTTTTCAAGCCAGTTAGTCTTCTTTTAGGATACCCATTTTCGATGACTGTGTGCAAGCTGGAGTTCCCAGTGCTCCAATCATGGCTGGAAGACTCTGGTTTCTTCTCAGTCCTACCATTAAGTTGCTACCTGCATTTAAAAGCCCAGCTGAGTCCTGCCTCTGCAAGCCAACCTCTGGCCCTTGATTTTTCGTATGGTCCTGTGTTTCAGGGGGCTTGATCACCCTGGCAATGCCCAGCCTCTTCAGTCTGTCCACCAGGTTCATCTTCAGCTGGCCTATGTCCGGAGCGTTACGGGAGGGCTTGAGGCCATACATTTCCTGCAAGAATGTTTCTGCTGGTCGAGAAGCCAGGAAATTTTCAGAGTGATGCACTCGAGGCTCAAACAGTGGAGGGGAAGGACAAGGTGAACGCGATGGAGAATTTGGTGGAGTAGAAGGAATGGGAAGAGTTCGAGGGGGTTGTAGCAAAGGCAGTTTTTCCAATATGGGGCTGTCGTAAACCTTGGCAGAGATGCCTCGTTCTTGCAAAAGTTTGGCCAGGCTGCTTGTGCTGCTGAAAGTAGTAGTTGAGTCTCTTCTGTTGGTGAGAAATTCTCCAATACTAAGTCTGTAAGAAATGGCTGGAGTACTCACTACTGAGTTTCCAGTACTGCTAGAATTTCCCAGTGAAAATGGAGCACCCATGGAGCTGAAATAAAATAAAAACAAAACAGAGAATATGCACACATTAGAGATCTTTATATCTGCTCTGCTCTGTATTTGCCTTAGTATACAGAACACCACTGCTAGTAGCTGTGACAGTTCCAGCTTTAGTAGACTCAGAATTATTGTTCTGCAAAGTATCAATGAATCTACCTTCTGTGATCACTTATACTGTATTAGATAGAATATCAGCATCATTGTCCAATTAGTTTAAAAAATGTATGACAGAATTGGAAAATAAATTATCATAGAATCGTTTTTTTTAACACCAGGTATATGATACAAGGCACTTGCTACTTAAGAGTTAAAATTTACTTGCTTTAAGTCACCCTAACCTGTTTTAACTCTCACTCTAGAGAATACCAAGTTTCCCTTTGTAATCACAACTATGTGTATTAGTAATATCTTACGTGTTGCCTAGCTGCCTTGGTATTTTTTAAAACTGGTCCATATATCAGAAGCCAGAAAGAAACTGTTTAATCCTATACAGCAACATTTAGGATGTTAGCAGTCCTCATACCTGGGAGTAACTTGAGTGACATCAGATGGGTGAAGAATCCTACAGGTAGTAAAGGTAAATGTGGAATTTGTTGAAGACAGACACTTCCCTGGATTTGAGGCTGCAATGTGAAGAATTTACATCCATTGAGGGTACAAATAAAGGCACATAAGAACTAATAAAAGTTTAAGACAGTGTTATTATCACTGCTAATTTTTTTAGTTTTTTTTTAAAGTAAAGAACAAAGACAGCATTGTCACACAGTCAAACACATTCCATAGAGAAAAGGACACTGCAAAATAAAACTAGGAAGAAACGGTAACAATGCCTCTTACTGGTGAGTGGTACTGCTGCTGAAGTAATTGGTGGCAGGAAAATCCCTGACACTGGCTTTGCCAGTGTACATTTCTTTTCCTCTGGGAAGGACTGTTGTGCTTGAAATGTTATGCCTCCTTCACTTTCTTCCTCATCATCCTCCTCCAGGTCAGATATGTGGTGCACAGTGTCATCAGACAGAGGGGTAAAGCCTTTAGTAACAACACCTGGTCTTGGGTCAAGAATGGTGCCTAGGTTGGGTCGAGCAAGCTGCTGCCAATGGAAAAGGGTCTGAGATCCTGGGGTGGTAAAAGAGAAGAGAGAGCTGTTACCTACTATTGTATCATCATCAAAATAACTGCAGCCAGCTGGTGCCAACACTGTGATCCACACGATGCACCCGGATGGCAGTGCGAGGAAACAGCGAAACCTTAGCCCCATGTAAGAAAGCCAAGTAGAAAGTGATGCTGATGAGCTGGTTGGCATGGAGCCTACCAAATACTACTGCTTCTGGTTACTGCACATCATACCTAGCTATACACACACCAACAATGATTTAGCTGGTGAATCTAAAATCCTTTTCTGCTGATGAGAAGAAGATCATCCTCTTACCTTCAATGGGTTTGACAATTTGCAATTTTTCTGGTAGGAGGACACGGAGATTACTACAGCTGGCAGAGAGATCAGTGAATTCTGAGTTTGTACCCGAGGAAAAAGAGCTTTCTGTCGGTGTACTGAAGCCACTGGCCTCCTCTTTCTGCTCAGCCAACAAATTCAATTTTCGGTCCCACTCCTCCTCAAAGAACTGCTTCTCACTCAGGTAGTTCTGACGACGGAGGGAGAGCCTGTGCAGAGCTGTGACCAAGTCGTTGTCTCCAGGGCTTCCCGGCTGGCCAGGAATGTGAGTGTCTCTGTGAGAAACATCAAATAATAATATATATTAAGACTACTAAACTAACTATGTCTCCATTACACAGCAGAGGTCCAATCTGGATTTAGTTTTGAATCAGTTAGTTTCAGAAGAAGGTAACAGGCTGTGTTTCCTACTTCAAATTCTTCTCAGAGCTGTTCCCCGTGGCCATCCGTGTGTGGCTCTCCAACTGGTGCACACCAGACTGGAAGGGTTTTGCTGTCATAACAGCACTTGACCGATTAGATCCAGGGATTGGCAATGGAGCAGGAAAGGAAGAGCGGCCACGAATGACATTAGCAGTCTTGACAGTGTCAAATACTCGTTTCTGTTGATCCCTACAGAAAAGACAAGCAAACAAATGTGGTTTTCAGAAGCAAAAAAGATACCATGAAAAAAAAAGCTCTGAAAAACAGATTTTCAAAAGTCTGTAGAGACCTCACTAAAAAGATGTCCAGAAAAACAGGATTGCCTAAGGCACTCATGTTTTCAGGAGAACTACTCTACTAAGTATCAGAATCACCACTTACTTTAACCTGAAAGACCTGAACCTCTACTGATAACTATTTTAGAATATTCAAAAGCATGTATTTTATTTATTAATTCTTGCTCAGAAGTATAAGATCCAGGAACACGTCTTCAGGGTTTTGAAAACTGTTATCAATCTTTCAGGTATAATGTCATTTGTCTGGGAATTTTTCTACAAGCATTAAAAGGGATAAAGCTAGTCCTGTGCATCAGAGAATCTGGATCAAAAAAATCTCATTAATTAAAGAATGAAATTACATCCTTTTAGCAAATTTCCAACTTCTTCACAGAATCCAGTACGAATAGTAGGTTTCAAAATTAAAAACATTACCAAATACCACTAACATTTTTTATTAAGTTATGTAGAAAACTTACTATAGAGGGAATATACACATTTATAGACTCCTAGAAATCAGTTTCACCTTACTGCGTACAAGTCTATAGAAAAATATCAAAATAGCTCATAAGGATCTGAAAACATACTTTTGCTTGGAGAGAACAGATTCATCAGCCTGACTCAACTCCTTCCGCATTGTCCCTTCAATTTCTGCTGCAAGGGAATCCTAGAGAAACAGGAAAACCACAAGAGCTGACAAATTAGATTCAAGTCTTCCTTCTAACAATTTTAGCAGAAAACATCTGTAAAAATTACTTCTAAAAATCTCCATGTTTTCCCAGAAGAAACATGGACAACGCTTTGGATAAATCCTTCGGACTCTGAAGGAAGAGCATGGGGGGCAGTTTTCCACCATAACCACACTTATGTGTAACCAGTCTGGGTTCAGTTTTCATTAGCAACATCTGCTTTTTCTTCATGTACTCTTTATGTTGGTTTCTTTAGTTAAGTTACAATTGTAAAAGCACTCTTAAAAGGCCAAGCATGAGTGATTCCGTACAGAGAACAACCAATCAAAACCTGATGAATTCCCAGCACAGCCTAGATATTTTGAATACAGCATTCAGAACACACCTGACACTAATATGAAGGGGAAAATCAAAGCCTTTAACCCTTTTCCACTAGTTTAGTCATCTCTGGCACTCAGTTAGGTCGTGTATTACTAATGATGCTTCAAATTTAATCTCACAAGGACATAAAATTACTCTGAATTCTTGAAAAGATGCTTTGTTTCTTTAAGAAACACTGGCAAGTTATAAAATTCACATCAACACTGAACAATACACTAGCACAACCGAGCACAAGCTGCAGAATGTGCTAAATCCCTCATTAGCAGAAATGGCATACAAAAAAGGAAAAATAATTGTAATATCACAGTGTGTCAAGGGAATGGTTAGTTTCCAAATACATAAAATTCTCATAAGTGTACACACTGAAAAACTGAAAAACTATTAGATCAGCTCCTTTGCCTGCTACAAAACATCTTGTGCTGCAGGTCCTGTAATGGCCAGTGTACTCCTAGAGCTGTGTGCTACTACGGGCTGTCTGTGCCAGCCGGTGTGTGCCGTGCTAGCAGTGTTTGTTACCACAGGAAATGCTCCACAGGACTGGCGGTGGCAGAGACAGGCAGCAGAGCTGGCTCTGCTGCGCAGCAACTTCACTTCTTCTTGGGACTCGTGCAACATCCCCAGACACTCTGCATTCCGATCCTGCAACTCATGGAGCTGAAAGAGAAAAGAGGCCATTGCGTGATCTCCTCAAAGAGAAGAAGAATGAACCTGAATGAACTCCTACAGGAACCTACACTGACTGATTCAACACTAATATTCTTCCAACTGCATGGCACAAGCCAACATCTGGAATGGACAAGAGTCAGAGCAACCATACGATTTTATTGATAAAGCATGAAGTCCATATTAAGATCCAAAAGAGGAAAAAGTACGATGAAATCCAAAGAAAAATACATTGAAAAACTCTGCAAATACAGTAACTACTGATGCAAAAGAAGCAAAAGAAGAGAACTGCCTTAAAACCTAACGAGCTACAGTATTGTTGATATAATCAGTAATTCACACTAAAACATTTTTTCTTGTAACCACTAAGAATACTAAGACCTCCCTACTTGAAACACCTTCCTTGCCCTTCATACCCCTGTGAACTAGAAAATTTTTTGTGTAGATTAAAGTAATTATTCTTTTCCTCCAATCATGACTCCAACCACAATGAAAGATTAGAAGTCCTACATAATTAAAAAGTAGCAGTTCCTATTCTCTCTGTGTTTTCTTTCTCTTGTATTCTATTTCAAACATTTATCTAAATGTATATATGTAGAAACCTTAAGTACCTCTGCTGTCAGTTGTCTCTGAGCATCTTTGGAGGCTTGTAAGTGAAGTTTCAGCTCCTCCTTCTCAATCACATTCTGAAAGCACAAAAAGGTGCTCATCATTTTCTCAGCTGATGTCCCTGAGAGGTTGATCCTCTGCCATACTTTCCTGAAACCAATACTCTCTTGCAATGTAAGCTCCAGGCTTGCAGGTAAATTTTTACCTGCTGTAAGCACTGGTGAGCACACGCTGCACAGATACATACACAGACACACACATGGACACTCTTTATCAGCATTTCCTTACTTCTTTGAGTTTATGTTGAAGATCTACAATCTGAGACAAGAGGGATGAGATCTCTTCCTGGTAGCGAACCACCTCCTCACTCTTCTCTGACAACTCCTCTGTTATCCTGGAAATGTGAGCATTTGTTTGCCCTACAAACATAAAAAGAAACTTAGTAGAGACCTTCTCCCAGCAAATGAAATAAACTCCCAAACTAAACCCAAAATCCAGAAAGGATGAGTGAAAGTCAAGAATAATCTGCAAAAACAACAAGTACTCTTAGGAAATCAATTCATAATGCATAAGAGTAGGTGCCTTAGAGCATCCATAAAGAAAAGATTAAGGAGGAGGCACAGAAGGAGTTAACTTCAAATGCAGGTGTAACATATTAAGAGCTAAGTATGCAGAACCTGAAACACACATCACAGGTATGTGAAATGACTGCAATAAAATCCAAGGTAAGATGTTATAAACAATTTCAAATGACCCAACCCCTCATGACCAAGGGCAGACTTGGAATATGCTGAAGAAGTTGGGTTCTGAATTAATCTTGTTTTTAACTACCATTCTTTGTAAGCAAAGGCATTTTGTCAGACCTTGTCAAGCATAGCACACACTCCTGATTCTGGTCACCATCTCCTCCCCAAAGACCCACTGAATACAACTTCCTGTTTGTTTTTTCTTTGAGCAATCACTTCATCAAGTGAGATGACAGAACAACTCAAAAAGCTGACATATTTTTATGCAGTTAGTCTCACTTGTATACTTCCCCCAAAGCATTGCAAAGTCATAAGAAAGTCTGATCAATCTTGCATAAAGGTGACACTACAAATTTAGTCCTTGTTGTACCTCACAGATTTACTGCAGGACAAGGTCATGCTTTATAGGCCCATGGGCATTTAAACTCAGTCAGACACCATTTTTGTGAAAATGTGAATCTTACAGCTGTAGACAACACACCCTTTGGGATAAGATTCTTCCTGCAAGTCTAATTTACCTAGCATGCCTACATGTGCTCTAGAATTGAATAAAAAAGTGAACTCAGACATTCTCACTGAAGGAAAATAGGAGACCTTCTATTTGCAAAAGATATATATTTTCCCAGAGGGATCAGAGTAAATTAACCAACTAAGTATCAATTCATAGTATTTTGGGGTCATCTGGAACAAGAAAAATCAAGCGGCAACCCAGTCTTCTTTATGGTGGTTGAATAGAAAAAAATAATCTTAAAATATAAGCTTAAGGTTATTATGCACAAAGGAAGTAGTACACATCAAATGACTACAGATAAAAAAAATGTACCACCAGTTTACACAACCACCACAAAAAAACCCCCAACAACTTAACATGCACTTCTATAAGAGCAGCTGCAATTCTTTGCAAATAAGCAATCACCAAAGCAAATACAAACAACTGTTCTACACAAATAAAAACACTTGCTAATTTAAATGCTTTGGTTCATAATACATATTTTAAAAATAACGGAGTTTGTAGATTTAAGAGTCTATGCACTGATACATTTCAGTGTCAAGTGTGCTGAATACTCTATACAAGATGAATATTTTGTCAATTTGCTAGTGTCTGTAGGCTTCAGTTTAGGAAGTTCATGAACATTAGACTTCGCATTCATTTGCTCTCTATAAACACAACATACATACCTACATTTAAATGACAGAGTGAAACTTGATGAAATACAGAAACAATTTTACATTTGGGTAAAGAGCAAGTCTTGAATGACTGGCATAGATTACTGAAGCTCATTTTTTGATTCATGGTTAACTAAGAAGGTATAGGCACTAGGTATTTCAAATACCATTTTGTCACTGCAAGATGCAACCTGGATACTCACGGAGTTCTTTGACACAGTCATTGACCAGCTGCTGTTCCTTCTCTTCATATGTGATGGTTTCTGTCTTCAGATGGCAAGCCTTCAAGAAATTTTTTGCTTTATCAATAACAATTTCAGTTTATCTATAACGTTATAAATTTTTATTTCTAAAATTCTTGCAATGGAAGAATCTCCCCTCTAACATCTGCTCACACTTCCAAATTGTTTCTTCCACCACAACCTGTTTCCCTGAATTTTATAGGTCTTTTGAGTGACAGACACACAGACATATGAACAAAACCTGATCTCTTGGCTCTAATAAAAAATCGTTGCAAAAAGATGTAATTTGGTAGGGAAAGTAAACCAAGACAGTAATCAGAAATAAGCAATTAAATTCACTTCAAAACTTCACAGAGTAAAAAAATCTCGAAAACTGCATGATGTTAGCCAAATCTTTTATGGCACTGAAAAGCTCGTGGTAGAACAGCTTTTCTCTGTGTTCCCCAGCTAGGCTGTTTGGAATGTAAGTTTTCTGGGCCAGAGACCAAATATCACAACATATCTAAACAATATCAAGCACACTAGATTGCCACTTCCGTTTTGACTGTGAGGATGATAATATTAAACTCAGCACAGACAAGTCTTCTATATTCAGGACTTTGCCAGTAAGTGACTCACACCACAAAACTTAGTAAATGGTTTTAAAGATTATGTGAGCGAACAGCAGCACAGCCACACCAGTGCAGGCAAACACACTTCTTTACATAAAGCTGTCATATGAAAATAAGTTAAAAAAGCAAATATAGGCTCACTATGGTTGAGGCTATTTCAAATCAACAAAGGTTGTATTGTATCACAGAATGATTGCATGCTCTTTTCACTCAATTTTTTCACACTAAAGTAGACTAAATTAATCTGTGCCTAGTCTTGTGCAGGGTCAGGAGCACAATAAATGCAATTTGATTTTCTCTTTCTTATCCTACAGCACTACTAAACTATCCATCTTGTCTCAGGGAGTTTTAGGAAGAATGTGCATCTCGTGCTGAGTATTTTGGAGATAAAACAAGGGGAAAAGTATATTTTGTTGACATTAAAGGGATGTACTGCTGAATCAAGCTTACACTGGGAAAAGCTCAAATAAAAAGAAAACCCAAACCACCATACACAAAAAACCCCCAAATCCCACCCTTCTTACAAACAACACCTCCTTTCCTTAAAAGCAACAAAAGGACCCACTTTTAACCAATGTACCATTTTACAAGTTGCACTCTTCACTACCAAAGAAAAGACACTGCATCTGTAGATTCCAATTCTTGGAACCTTTGTTGTAGGCTCCAAGACTTTAATAGCCATTACTCTGTCTGGCCATTTAGTCTTTATCCTTTTAATGGCACAGCACCTGTATTCATGTTTTATACACAAGAGGAATCAGTTAAAATACAGAAATTAATCACACAGTCAAAACTAAGTGTGTCTTTAAAATAATTTAATTAGAAGCTTATTAACCCTTAAAATTAAATGTCATCTGATGAAAACATAATGGCAACAGAATGGAATTCCCAAAATACTCCTGCTAATTGTGGTCAGATTTATATCAAAACAAGTCACACGAGCCTGAGGACCTGATGGGTCCAAATACTTTTGCTGGGTGCTTATATATGTTCCCATATTCTTTCACGTATCACAAATGCACTGAGAACAGACTACTGGAGAACTCTGGAGATACTGAGGAACCAGGGAAATAGAGGGATGTGGGCGTGGAGGGTATGATTTGTATACAAAACAGTCACCCTTCACTTCAAGGGAAACTCTGATGCTGGATTTTAACCACCTTGACTGGTTTCACGCATGGCATACACTGTAAGTCGGATGTACCTTCGACCGAAGAGCAAGGTTCTCCTCTTCCAGCTCTCGGAGTTTATCCTGCAAGACATCCAGCTGCAACGGATCGTGTGGTACCGTGAAAGACTCATTGAAACGGAGCGGTGTGGAACAGCTGGAATCCGTTTCGCTCTCCTCAGAAGCAATTGAAACAATACGCAGCAGGTCGTCCTTCTTTGACAGCTCATGCTGCAGCTGGTTAACCTATGACAAACGGAGATCACCACCTCGTGAAATACACTTTAGACATACAGTATTACTGGGTATTATTTATGCAGCCCTCTGGAACATCACTGCTCCAGTCTAAAATGAGATTAAAGACTAGCTCACATCTCTATTTATTTTACAGGAATTTCACAAAATCATCATTTTACCACTGCAAGGGAGACTGAAAATTCGAGATAAAGCAGAAATGAACAACAGAACCTAGTTTTTAAATAGTTCAAAATTATTTTCCAGCTGCTTTGATACATGTCTTCATTTTAACATTCTAACTATCATTTTGATTATGACCATTATTCTGAACTGTCAAATTTCTGAAAAGAAGGACTGAGAAACAACTATTTACATGTGTAGACCGGTACCCTCCAGTCTCCACATTAAATGAACCATAGGACAACCAAAAACAAAACCAAAAAGACAGATCTCATTTAGCTAAATTCCATTTTGCATATCTAAATTTTTATATGAATACATAAGTTTATGCTGTCCTACAGCTGATTATGAGCACATTTTTGTTACCAGCATACTGTTTTATACAAACAGCTAAATCCATTTCACTACATTAGACTACATCTGTTGACCAAGGATTATTTGTAAACTATTTAATTCTTTTTTTTTTAAGAAATAAAAACAAAAAAGTATTAGATCGAGAATTTGTGCTTAAAGGAAAAGATGGATGAAGATCTTGATCAGAATTCACTTTTCATTACATTTTATTTATTAATTTGTTTACTCTCAGTGTAAACACCCCATTAAGCCAGTTCATTTTCTGGCTGTTTCCTCACTTGTGAAGTTGTTATGTAGCAGGTCATGTCAGATACAACCTCTTATTCTGACTTCTATTATAGATTCTTAGTTTAACGGTGGGAAGTCAGACTGATGGTCTGATATACCCTAATGATATCTAACATTCTCATAATTTCTCAGTAATTACAATATGCAGTCTTCATAGTCAGTTCCTGGACTGAGAAAGGTGATTAAGCAATGATGATTAGAAAAATGACATCCAAGCATACTTTTGTAGTCTGAGAGCACCAATCACCTGCTTTCACAATTAAATAATCCATTTCTATTAATCCTCTTGCCACCATCATAAATAGAAAAGAGAGAGAGTAAAAAAAGGGGAAAAATCCTAAATAAAGGAAAAAAACCAAGGAAAAGCAATCACTTACTCTGTCTAGAGTTTGTCCTAACTGTTCTTCCAGGGCTTCATTCTGTTCCATCAACAGATGGTTTCGCTTAAGGAGGGCTTGTCCAATTCGAGCTGCCAGTTCCAGGTCTCGATCTTTCTGCTCACAAAATGAGAACAAATGTCTCCTTTTGATCATGAGGTTTAAATTCAGAGTAGCTTTAGATTTTCCTAGCTATTGCTCAATGCATCACCACTCTGAGATCCCCCTTCATTCTCAAATGGATCAACGCTGTTAGAACAATGATTAATGCTTCACCATTTGGGTCCAGAACACATCCATATCTGTGGTTTTTGATACAGCATATTCTCTTCCACAGACATTTGCAGCAACAGGAAGAGGGGACAGCACCAAACCTGGGGACAGTTTTGGGTTTTGTGCTGAGTACTGGAAAGGTTATGTGGGCTCTGCTGAATCATGCAAAGAAGCCACAATTACTTTTGCCTTTCAAGTGACACTTTCTCCAGAACAGACTGCTCACCTTGAATAGTGGTGAGAGGGCAAAAGCAGAAGAGCAACAGGAAACCAGAAGAAAGCCGCTTCTTTCTTATACTCATTGGCTCCATGGGTACCCACAGTTTTGTTAAATTTTGTTTCTGAGATGGCGCAAGCAAATGGGCAGCTTGTCATCACCCATGTGTTTGAAAAGCTGCTCTTGTAGATAACTGAACCAAAATTTCCAGTAGCTGAACAAAACCCTTCATCAAATACCTGCCCTCAAATACACCAGCACAGCACTACAGAGACAAGCTCACCTCAGCTAACAGACGTTTGACCATGTCAGCGTCACTGTAGGTCTTCTGTTCTGCATTACCTGTGCCAAGAACTGAAGAGAAACATGCTTACTGAAGTAGCTGAAACACAAGAAGACTGTGGGAAGGGGGAGAGCTAAACTCAGAGGAAGTTTTTTATATACAAATACAGTACTAGATTCATGAAACTAGTGGAGGCTATGAAAATGCATCTTAACTTCTGCTTCAGAAATATAAAACAATACTCATTTGGGAAACTGATAAATGAGGTGTTGAACATCTACAGCTTTCAGCAATATTAACTAAGACTTGAGGTGTTCATACATCCTTCAAATTTAGAAAAAGGAGAAAAATCTCAAGATCAACTTTTTGCATACAGCTAAGCAATTAAATCATCCAGCCTGCTGGGGAAAGGGGAACAATATATCGGAGCATATCTAAATATAGTTGAACACATAGTTTAGCCCTGAAACAAAATTCCCACTAGTGTGTGTGAGAGCTATACACAGGAAGTATGCAGACCCCAGGGATTAGTTATGAAAATGCATTTATTAAGGGCTTCACCATCTTGAAAACAATTAAAAAGAGATGAGATGATGTACATCTGCATTTCAGATGTAGTAGTAAATCCTATCTTACTAGTTGAGTGACTTCAACATTTGAAGAATTTGTAAAACTATTAGAAAACTGAGAGCAAGCAGGATTTGAAAAACAGGATTGAGTGAAGAACAAACAAAGCATGAAGAATTTTCAACAACTTTGAACAAAACACAGTGCCAAAATGCAAAGCACTGGTCTGCTCTAGTTCATGTCCTGAGAAAGAGAAGATGGTAGTAACAAAGACACCTTATTTACCTTGTGCAAACTTGTGAGATCCATCCAAGGAGGAGGAAGGAAGTTCAATAAGAGCTAGAGTGACAGCAAATGAAAGATATGGGGGGGAAAGAGAACAAAGAGGAGAAAGAATTAAAATGTAAGGAAATAGGTGGGTTTTTTTGGCATGCATTTTCCACAACTAAAAATAAAAGCTGGGGAGAACATACTTTTTACACTATTAAAACTTTCTTAGGCCTTTTAGGGAACTATTTAAATACGATTTCCTTCAGGAGCAGAATTATAAATCTCCCTTGCAAGTGATGGATGTTTGTACTTGTCCAAGTACAACAGAAATTTGCTATTTTTGCTTTACAGCATGAGGATCATGAAAGTGAAGAAGGCAGCAGCATCTCCTTCAACTGAAGGTCTAAGTTAACATGTTTTGAAACTAATTCCATCATCACTGAACTGCAAAATAAGATTACTACAGATTTGGTCTAAGTATTTCCTTTACTCTTTTACCTTGTTTAAATCTCACTCATTTCACTCTGAATACACAGTGGTATTCTCAGTTCTTTTGTTTGTCCTTGCTGAGGACTGAACACTTAATTATGAGACAGTGAAGTGCCAAGCTAAAGTGTACACTGACTTTATTTACTTGTCTTATATAAGCAGACTTTGTACTTTACATACATAATGTCCACAATTAACCTTTTAAAGCATAACACTATGGCTATGCTAAGAACAAAACCAAGTTGCATTTTAGTATAGAAAGAAACTTTCTTGCCATCATGAAAGCCAGCAGGACAGGAAGAACAATACAGAAGGAAAAGGTTTACTGAACTGTTTCTCTAAGAGCTTAACAGAAAAGTAAATCAATGTAGCAAACCAAACACTTTTTTATCCAGTAGATTATTAGGCAAAAAACCCCAACACGCTGTCCCAAGTATTTAGGAGGTTTTTTTTTTTTACAGCATTGCCATGTACTAACTGTACTTCTAAGCAGGAAAAAAATAGAAACTCTCCACAAAATTTTAAATACATATCTATCAGTAGTATAACATGCATTTGGGAGGTCAGTTTTACTGTAGTGGTTGCTGAGAGGGGACTCCAAACTTATCTGGTTTACTAGTAATCTGAAAATTCACTGCACATACATAAGTAATTTACAGCCATTACAGGCAGAATATTACAGCCAGCTCTCCTGTGGCAACTGTTCCTACCTGGTGATTTCAAGTTACAAGCTCCTATCCAGTCCCCTTAATAAAGATTTACAGTAATTCCATACAAGGTTATTCAGGTGACTAGGTTCCTAAAATCAAAAGCAAATATCTTTACTCTGATAAATAAAATCACAGAACTAACAGCTTTGACACTTAGCTCTACATAACTTTTGTTATTTTCTCACAGTACAGGATCAAAATCATACACAGTTTGTTCTAGTTCTCCAGTGTGAACAGACACACACATGCAATCACTCACCTTGCCAGGCGAAAGTTGCAAGCAACTCTTCATTTTGGTTAAAATTCTTGCTATGTTTTGCCATGTCCCTTTATTCATACACACAAAACAATTCTAAAGACAGAGCTTTTGTAATTTAGGGCTTCTTATGCTACCACAGTTGAAGCAGAAAATATTCTTCCACCTCACTGAAAACACTGCCAGTGGGCACTCAACTGGTCATGGGATCAACCTAATATAGCAGCAGCAGCCATAAAAAGAGGAGGAGCTCAAGTGCAATAAACTCTTTTGCTATTTTATTTTTATTCCTCAACTAAGAATTCACTTGAACCATAATTTTAGCATTCTCTCTAGGAAAAAGTTGTAAAAATGTTTCCAAACATATATAGGGGTAGAAACATATGCACATAAAACCCCATGTTATGCTTCAAGAGTATGACTTTCACATTTATTCCCAAAGCCAGGCAACAGAAAGAAAGATACAAATTTCACCTAACAAGTTATCCAACAATTATTATAACTAGATCTTGATTTATATTTGTATTTGTCTGGCATCACTCTCTCTGGGTGAAGTAGGAAGACACCGCTTTCTGCAGTACCTTGACCGCCAAACAGTACATGACCGGCTTCATGAAAACATTGCTGATAAAACCCCTCCCTCTCACTGCAGTTTGAAAATGCGAGCTCATGCTGACTGAAGGTCCTTCTCTCAGAGCCCTGTGTTCCATCACACAGGTGCTGACCAGGGAGCTCCAGCAGAGCTGCATTTGATGTCACATTCCATCTGATAGACTCTGATCCCACCTCTTTATAATTCAAACTTAGAGGCAAGTACACACCCCACTGATTACACAACTGCTTTCAGTGAACTACGAAATCATTCACTCGACTATAAAATCATTTATGCTTGCAATATTATTATCAGAAACAGACTGAGCAATAAACATTAAGCGGCTTTCCAATTACTTTCCACAGTTAAAAGAGTTCCAAGCCTGCAAGTTTAACTCATAACAAGGTTGCTTTAAACTGTTGAGTACCGCACTCTTAGGAGGTAATATTTTAGTCTTACTCCTTTGCTGTGCACCCTGGATGGAAGTTTGAAGTACAAACAACAACAACAACGACAACAAGAACCACCACCATTTCAGAAAAACCTTTCAGAGGGGTGACATGTACAAGGAAGAGATAATCATTACAGATTTTATATAAATATCAAGTTCACTCTTCTAAGTGGTTTGTTCCAATAGTTCCAATATATGGAGGAAACAGGACTTCCCCATTTCTCTGAAGTGATTACAATGCATTCTCCTCACATAAAAACACTTGAAACTACAGGCAAGTAAATGTTTGGTTCTTTTGGCAGCCTTCTATACATTTGATTTTCAATGTATTAAAGGTTTCTTCATGTGATTGAAGCTGTCCATTTTCTTCTTTATGATTTGAGAGGTTTAGGAACAAGTTACAATTTTCAGAACGGGAAGGCAGTGATCAACACTGATCTAGTACCCAACTACCTGGCATGTGTCCTTTTCTATCTCCAGAAGAAACCATTAACAGCATTTCACACACAACATCAACACACAACATCAGAGCAAACATCATCAAAAGAAACACCTTCCCGAAAACAGAGCTGCTGCATACTCCATACCTCTTGTATTACATCTGTTCTAGCACAATTCTGGGCTCCTGCCTCTTTTTCACTATCACACATTCCAACTCTTATATTGGTGTGGAACCTAATGATCAGGCAGCCATGGGATTTGCTAACTCAGCCCTTAGAATCGCAGCCCTGAACTATAAGCACTTCCCCTGAACTCAGCCTTCTCTTCCACCTGTCCAAAGTTTCCCGGATGTGAACACTTCCTAAGATTAGTATTACCTTTACATCCACATTTTTATCTTCAATATTTAGAAACTAATATCTTGGGCCCAGCTATACTCACTCATGTAACGGAAGGACTCCTCATCACGAGCCGGAGAAGCGATTTCCGGAAGGCGGCCATGGCAAGGACTGGACTGAATCCAGTCTTTATTTTCATACAGATACAGAGAGTCTACTCGTAACTTGTAATCTGGCAACTGTTCCTCCAGCATGCTCACCAACTCTACCTCAGGAAGGTCCTCATTGGAGCAGACATCTGAAAGTGAGTAAATGGCAGCAATAGTACATTATTAAATATATAGGATATTTAATACTATTGCTACAGTATTATACATTTCATATCCCATAAAATATTTATAAGTCTTCAGAATATTTGAAAATAATGATTCACTATCACAAAAAATTCCAAAATACTTATTGAATCAATACTTGATTTACATTGTAATATTTGCAAGTTACTCATCCCGAATTGACCCCACAATTTCCTGGAAGGCTGGTCTAGCTATGTGTTCCTCCAGCTTCCTGAATATGATGTATGTAAGGAGCTTCAGTTTCTATCTTTTCCTCTCCATTGAACTAAAACACAGACCTACATTTTATCAGCTATTGATTTTCTAAACTTTCATTGACTTTATCCTGGTTGTTACATTTCCCTTTTCTAAAGAAAACTCCTATTTTTCATTTTCTTCTGTTCTATGCATTTATTTGATAATGAACATAGACATAAACAACCTTAAACAATCTTAGAGTAACTACAAAAATCAACTAAATATTGCTTTGAAATTGGGGAACAAATACAAAATTCCATTATCACCCTTATCATCCATTATCATCACACTCTAAGAAATACGATACTCAAAATGCTGGAAACGAAGTTTAACTCTTTCTGTGTTGTGTTGTGTGTGTGCCCCTTAATCTCTTCACAATTATTGCAACAATAAAGAACCATTAGTTCTAAGTTGCTAACATACTGCTTATCGAAGGTACGTGATGATTACCTTTGCAACATTTCCACTAATGAAGACTCTCTTCAGTATCTTTCAATGGAAAAAATGCCAATGTTGATTATTGACACTGAGAATTTTACAAATGGTATTTCACAGTGCACGCTGACTTTATAAGCAAGTTAAATGGACTCACCACTTTTGTTCCTTTGCAATATCACATAAGCAGCACAAAGAATGTGAAGCATAAAGTTGTCTTCACGTTGGTGCTTTATAACACATTAACACATTCAGGATTTGTTACAGTATTTCTTCAACTTACCAGGGATGCTGTCCAAGCCCCTGTGAGCAAAACTCATGAGTCCTTCCTTCACAGTTCACTTCCTTGGAAAGAGCATTCTGTAGTCACATTGTGCACCATTCCTTTATTGCTTTGATAAAAAGATTGCTTTGGTTTAGAGAGAGAGAGAGAGCCATCAAGCCACAGAGACACTCACAAATCTGGCATCAACTCACTTCTGTAGCTGGTTCATACTCCAGATTTACTGCCATCTTAGGACATGGTTATTTCACCTGGGCTGTACTGATCAGTAGAAGTTGCTACAGGATATTCCATGTGAGCTTCACCAGCTCCTCGGCTCAGCCATCATCTAAACATAAAACAAAGAGAATGCCAAAGTTTAATAGATTTCATTCTTTCAAAAGAGTAAACTAATGTGACTTCCTCTCTTTCAGTCTGAATTTCCCCTCTGTACTATAATTAACATTTTTTTATAAAAGGTAAACAAACATTTTAATCCTCAGTTTACACAGTACATGTAAAATGTAGCATTAAAATATGTCTTCTCCCTTCAGACATAACATCTCACCTTAAGCACTGACTTTGCCAATTACCTATTTGTCTACACCATTCCTTCTCTCTCATATAGTATTTAGTGTGCTCAGGTCATTCACTGAAATGAGGCATTTCCCTTTTATGCTAAAGGACAGCAGCTCCAACTAAACAGAGCTTTTCTTCAGGCTACTACATTTATATAAACAATGGATTCTAAAGCTAGGATTTCCAAACCACCATTCTGAGTACTTTGATTGCTAAAAAAAAAAAAGTTTCATAGAACTGTTTGATTTAAGCTCTTCCCCTTTAGGAGTTTGTTAATTAAAATTTGGACCTATCAGAAATTTACCTTGTGGATCACGACACAATTACTGTTTTCTCTACAGCACGGAGACATATAAACCAGAAAATGCAATTATGAGTAATTCAGTTAACCTATCAGAACAGTTTACTAAAATGAAAATTCTGCTGTTGCCTTGCCGAGAGTATTTAATCACCTTCAATATAAAATACAAGAGTAGTTCCAGATGGCAGAAAAATACAAAATTAAAAAGAAAAAAGTCTCGTTTTTCCCTCCTCCTACATTCAGTAAACATAAAATTCTCTTGAAAGTTTACATGAATTTAAAATTTGCTCTTAACATTTTCCCAAGATCTCTGATCATCAAGCACAACAATCAGAGGTTTGTCTGGCTGTCTGTAGCAACCTCTCATTTGACAAGATCAAAATGGACAGCACAGGAGCTTTTAAAAGCAAGCCTGGAGCCTGCTAGTTCATCTGCTTGTAGACTTTGGCAGGAGATCAAAAAAGAACTTTCTTCCATTAAGGTCAACTCCTACTTGTGAGCAATGTCTTCTTGTTTTGTCATTTATTTCTTTATATATGTACTCTGTTTACAAGCTGTAATTATTATCCATATTAGACATTAGACATTAATTAGACATTAATAATACTTAAAAACAGAAGGACTGAGATTTCAGAAACATTTTCTATCTGAATGTATTGCTGCTCCCAGCATTTGTTTATGATTTTTTTTCTAGAGGCTGTTTTTTAATTGGATTGCTGAAAAGCATGAACTACACACACATCCTTCTCTAAAACAACTCAATACAGTATAAAAAAAGACATGTAAGAAGACTGCTGTAGATACACAGATGCAAGATGAATTTATTTTGTGATATAAAGAGTCACTGTAATGCTAGATAAAGTTCAGCACCATTGGACAGTTTCTCCACAACTTTGAATCTTTTTCCTTTGAGATTTTAAAATGTAAAATTGTAAAAATGATTGCTGCTACTTCTCAAGATTGGATTTAATCTCTCTTCAAAGTGCAAAGCAAAAGCACTACTTGTTGCAGGTCAATCTCAGTTCAGCCAAAGGAGGGGAAAAAAAAAAAAGAAAAAAGTCATTTGGCTTAAAGTTTTCTAGAGCATTAGGCCAACATCAAGCTATTGAATTGAAAGGGCAAACTCACTTGTAAAATCTGTGAGAAGTTTACTAGATAAGAAACCACCATAAAAGTTAATGCTTGCATTTTCAATGCTTCTCACAGCTCTAGTTTTCTGTACCATGGGGCAACTTCTGTAGAAATTCAACCAGCTAATGCACTGTGCAGTGCCACCCTGACAGTGACTCCATGACTCTTTTATGCTGCAGCTATAAAATTATTCCCTGACCGCAGATTCCTTCTGCAAGTTACAACTATAATTAAATACATTGTAACAAACCCCCATAAAATTTACAACATGGCTTTAAAATATATGACGATGCTACAAAAAGATGGACTAGAAATTAAAATTGTTAAATCGTTCAGAGAGGCATGTCCAAAAGAGAAAACAGAAAACTTTATCAGGTCTTATTTGTAAATCTTTATAAATAAAGATTATTTCCACTGTCAATTTACTATACTCGTTCTACACTGACCTACCTTATTAGTTTTGTCCCCCCACCTCCTCATATGCCGATTTCCCACTAATGTTTGAGTCTTAGTAATAATTAAATTGAACATGGAAAAACCAAGGGGAATTCAAACGTTGGAAAACAGCCCATGTGCAGGAGTGGTGCTCTCGGGAGGCTTTCTTCAAGGAAGGCTCAAGAGAGATGAAAATATCAGACAACATTTTACGTACATATCTACATACATACATACATACATACATACATAACCATCTCAATCTGTGGATTTCTGTACTCTCTAAATTAAATTTTACTCCACAATGTGTGCTTCACATTTCAACTCCCACTTAACTTCAAGCAGTAAGCTCAAATCAGGAGCATGTACAGCATGCTTCTTGTAGAAGGGAGAACCAGCCCTATGCCTTTTGTATCTGCCCCACAGAATTCAAGTTGCTCTGAGGCTTGCTAGCTCATCTGTGCATGGAAAATGGAAAAGAAACATAAAAACAAAAGGCAATCCCATTCATACCAAAAAGTTTTTTAAAAAGCATGGAGGGCTATCACTTATGACCCAAGCAACAGTCTTGCTGTTCACCAATGTTATAACAAGACCTGACAAAATCCCAGTAAAAATTGTACAAAAATTAAAGCACAAACAACAAAAAAATAAGGGCTGGAAAAACATGTTAAAAACATTACAAGAAATACATCAATGGTCTACTCAGCAGTAAGACATCATTATGCATAGGTCAAAAAAAAGAAAAAGTAAAATAATAGGCACATATGCTATTAAACCAATGAGATTTCAACACCTGGTTTGATCTTAGTAACAAAGAGATAAAAATGAATTCTCCTGACCACATGACAGGAATTTTTGTTAATTTTTCCTTCAGTGAGTCAGAAGACCTCAGCCAAGATTAACTTGCAAAAGTAATACTAAGTAAAGCCTTAGAGAAAGAAAAAACAGCTATAAAGTAGTAAAAATTGTTCTTGTCTTTTGTAACTACTTGAATTGCTTTGAGCAATTCAAGATGGATGCAGAAAAACAGCTATGCCATCTCAATTCAGAATGTAATTCTGAAGACATTCTACCACTACAGAACTCATTCAAATTTGAATTATAAGAAAGGCTAGACAGTCACTTTACAACCGAAAACCATAGAAAAACGTGTTAATTTCTGTGTGCATAGAAAGTTAAAAACATACCCAAAATATTGGCATCTATATTGACAACATCCAAACTTAAAGATAAATATGCTATTATTCCTGTTTTCTATTTGTTGAGAGCAGCTGGCTCCTCACAAGCACTTGCAAAGACTAAACTAGATCTGCTCTGTACAATTCCAGGATGCAAGACATTAGGCCACAAGTAACACAAACAAAATTTTGACAACAAAGAAGACTCTAACTTGATTAAGAGAGAAGACAACATCCATTTTCCAAAAGGGAGCCAACTGAATGAGTGTATTATTCTGAGATGCCAGCTTTTACTGCTATGTAAGTATGCAATTAAAAAAAAAGTGTATCAAGTCATTAACACAGTACTTTTTCCATTACTAAAATTGGAATGCTGTCAAGCCAGCTAATAACAATCAACATATTCTGCATTTCAAGGTTAATGGAACAGTTCTATTATTACAGCAAACATGACCACACCAAATTGCTGCCAAAACATTCCTGGGACTAGTGCTCAGAAGCAGAGGCCAAATCCTTAACACCATCCAGCATGAGATGAAGGACAAAGGACTATCTACTAAAAAACAAATCTAAGTGAACACAAACTTTGCCTATCACAATTAACACTTGCTGTTGCCTGACACCTGTTATTTGCAGTCAATACTGTCCCTACAGAAACCTACTTAGTGCTTATGTTTCTCTCATGTAAGGAAAAAAATTATTTAAAAGCGTATGCCAACACAATCCTAGTAACAAGTGTCATAATCATAAACAAACCTGCAACAGACCTTCAACCATAAATAGTAAGGTATAAGAAAGGAACAGCAAGAAAACAAAGCAAAACCAACACCTCCTCCACAGCTCCTGGACTGTTTGTAATTCGGGGTGGGGTACGGCTTCAGAGGGGAAGCTGGAGAACACCTCTGAGAGAGTGATGAATAGCAAGGGGATCATGAAGCTGGCCACAGTGTTCCCTCATCCTATTTTATCCAGAGTTACACCAGGCCAGGCTCACTTATTCTCCTTGTCAGTCATTTTTATTAGTCCATATTCTCCAAAGAAGCAAAACTACCTGTTAACTACATGTATATATGCTTTATGTGTACATGCACACTGTTGAATACCACAGTTAAGATTTACTTTTTTTCAAGTCCTACATGTTTGGAGTTTGTCTATACCACTCTTAGCACACAATGTAAAAATAGCAAATGCTTAATTGAAGTCTAACTTAATCTGAAACTATGAATGCTACCTACCTTAAAGACCCATATAAAGTTTTATTAATTTCTAATTCTTTTCTGTAAATGCACAATCAAAACATTACTATCTGTATACATTTTTTTTCTTGCAGGTTTTCTGTTTACAGAAGAAATTATGTACACACATAGTGATGTTAAGATCATAGAGGAATCAAGAACTATCATGAATTGTGTATTTGTTGGTTAGAGCATAAAATGTGATAAATGCTCTTGAGGAAAGTGTTCTTAAAGGTTGTAATCAGCTTCTTTTAAAACTGAAGCTTGTTCTCTATAAAGCATACTTAATGGGAATTTGATGGGAACTTGAATAGCATTTAATTGAAATCACTAATGCTTTCAGTTGATGCACGGCTGAGTTCGCCCAAGGAAGTTGTATAAGTTCCTTAATATATACCCCAACCAGGGCTCAGCATTTTAAGTTATAATCCTTTATTTATTAGAATAAACCAGAGTGATCTATATGACTCAGTCACCAGAGTATTGCTATCAATCAAATCAGAAAAAAAGGATGTCTTCTCTTTTGTAGCCATCTCAGTGAAAATGCTATGTTCGTGTCTTCTTGGAAAACAAATCCTGAAAGACAGCACTTCTACTGTACAATACTGGAAGCCCACTTTTAGAGGCAAACCACAATCAGAAAAGTCTCTGATTTTCCAACACTCTTCAAATGACATTTTCAGATACTCAGAAATTTGATAAATTGATACAATTCTAATAGGTGACACTGTCATTACAGAGTTGAAAAAATTCACGTATTGGAAAATATTTTTTTTCAATTTAGCTTCACTGTTAGAAGTGTAATTAAAAAGAAGTCTGCCTATTTTTACTCAGAACTACATCTTTTAAAAGATAACAAGTATCTGAAAACAACCGTAAAAACAACTGCAGCCTTGCAATGTTGCGTGAAGTTATTTATTAGTATACTAAGTATTTGCATCAGACGCACGATCAGTCAACAATAACTGAAGTATAATCAAGATATAGGCACCTATGCAACAGCTGAAGAATGCATTAAAAAAACAAAAACATGAGCATGCCACTACTACACATGGCATTTCTCCACTAGGGTGGTCGACAGAATAAATGACATTTTCTGACCTATATTCTTACTCCAGTTTAACCAGCTGATCAGAACGTAACAATGTGATTAACTAAAGTCGATAAAAGCTAAAATTTCCTTGCCCTCGATACGTAAGCAGGGCAACAACGGAGATGCCGCCGAGCGCTGCCTCCCAGGCGCGGTGACACGGACCCCGGTGACGGCACCCCGGGCCGCTGAAGGTCACACCGGGCACCGCCGGCGGGCACCGCGACCCCCGCAGCCCGGCCGCCCACACCGCCCGGACGGAGCAAACGCAGCATCACCACCGCCAAAAGGCTCCTGTCAGCTGCCAACACAGAAAGGCACCGGAATTCCTTGTCCGCCCGGGACCGCGGGGCCGGCCCCGGACACCGCCTCACGCTCGGGCACCGCGCCCCGACCGCAAGCAGCCGCAGGGAAGCCGCCGCCTGCCCGCCGCACCTCACAGCCCAGGGGTGGCGCGGCTCGGCGGGGAGCGGCCCCGGGGCAGAGGAGGGAGGGTTGACCTGCAGGGGTCACCGCGCGGGGCACAGAGCGCGCCGCTCGCCCTCAGGCGGCACAGCCGCGCCGGGCCGGGCCGAGCGCTCACTCACCGCCCGCGCTGCGCTCCCTCCGGCGCCGCTCCTTCCCGCTGCAGCCCCGCGTGCCACCGAGCGGCGGCTGAGGAAGGGCCCCGATGGCTTCCGCTCGGCTCCCGCCCAGAACTACAGCCCCCGGCAGCCGCCGCCAGTGACGAGCCCACAGTGCGCCGGGCCGCGTGGTGCGGGCAGTCCCCGCCCTGGGCGGGCCGGGGGGCCGGGAGCGGGGCGGGGCTGCGGGCGGGCGGTGCAGCCGTCGCGCCGGCCCCAGGCCCTGACCTCAGGCGGCGGCGGCGGCAGGAGCGGGCGCTGCTGCCCTGCAAATCTCCGGCCGCGCCCTCAGCCGCGCTGCGGGGGGACCCGGGCGGGCCGGGGAGAGGGAGCGGCGCACGCTGGGCTCGGGAGGCGGCTGCGGGGAGCGGCGCGGGGTCGCCGCGCTGGCGGGAGCGCAGCCCCGTCCCGGCCGCCGCGGGAGGCCGGAGGGAGGCGGGGGCCCCACGAGGAAGGCAAGGTACGAGCTTAACGGAGCGAGTGAGGAGCCGCGGGGGAGCCTGCGGGGCGTCCTTCCGCACGTCCCGGTGCTTTGTCACGGACGGATCATTTCACACGACCGGGAGCTGCCTCAGCCGCTCCAAACGCTGCAGTACGAGCTGCAGATCAGCGTCAGCAGAGCCCGGGAACGCGAGTTCGCGGTACCGGGGCTTCGGGCTCCGGAGCCTCCACACTGCCCCGGCTCACGGGCACGGGTTTCTATGTTTCTTCCTGCCCTGCACTGCTGTCTGCCTTTGAAGCTTTGGCCAGGCTGGGATGAATGTGTCATTTTACCTGTGCAACATTGTCCCTCTCTGCAGTACAAAAAAAAAAAAAAGTCTGCGATACAGAAGGAAAAACGTGGAGACAGGGAAAAGGTTCATGTGGGGACAGAATCCAAAACCGTATTGAAAAATGGAAGCAATGTTAAACTACATAAGAAAAACAAAAAATAAAAATCTTGAAATTGTAATGTTATTTGAATAAATGTGCATCATGAACGATTCTGTTGGGTGGCTATATGCCTTTGAACTAAGTCTACAATAATTTGACTTTAGTATGTCGTAGTTATTAAGACTTGATTCTTCAGCTTAGCATCTGTGGTTTCATGTTGCAAGCAGCAGAATAAATTGTCTTGTATAACAGAAAGAGGCATCTTCTTTCCAGGTAGGACAAAGATGCTGTGGCCATTACAGTGCTGGCCAGTATCTTGAAGAACCTGCATTCTTTTTTTTTCACTCTGCTACAGACTTCCTCAGTTAGGCAAGTTAAACCCTGATCATCTGAAGGTACCCAGTACCTACTAAGATCTCCTTTTGTCTCCATTTGGAATATTTAATAAAGAATTTCTTCAAGCAAATTTTTGGGGCAAAAATATTAAGGATTATGAGTGGCTTGGATATTTGCCAGTGAATGGAGTGGTGGGGGCTTGTTAGCTTTTCAAGAGTGTTGCCTTGATTAAGTAGCATGCATAATTTAAGTGCAGGCTATACTCAAGCTTACCTCCTTAATAAACAAAATTATCAGTTTCTGATATAGTACTTCACCTTTTTAAAGTTAACTGTCATGCAAAAATTGCATGTTAACATGGAACTACATCCTATAGCTGACTTTTTATCAGCCACCAAGTAGGATTCCTAATGGGAGCTGGAAAGCTGCCCATCAGAAAAGGACTTGGGTGTTGTTTGACAGCTGGCTGAAGGTGAGCCAGCAGTGTGCCCAGATGGCCAAGGCCAGTGGTACCTGGCTTGTATCAGCAATAGTCTGGGAGCAGGACCAGGGAAATGACTGTCCTTCTGTACTTGGCACTGGTGAGGCGAGGCCACACCTCAAGTACTGTGTTCAGTTTTGAGCCCCTAACAAGGAGAAAGACATTGAGGCACTGGAGGGTGTCCAGAGAAGGGAAACGGAGCTGGTGAAGGGTCTACAGCACAGGTATTATAAAGAGTGGCTGAAGGAGTTGGAGTTGTTTAGCCTGGAGAAGAGGAAGCTGGGGGGGAACTTCTCACTCTCTAAAACTACCTGAACGGAGGTTGTAGCGAGGTGGGAGCTGGCCTCTTCTCCCAGATAACAAGCGATGGGATGACAGGAAATGGCCTCAAGTTGCACCAAAGGAGGTTTAGATTGGATCTTGGGAAAATTTTCTTCACTGAAAGGATTGTCAAGCATTGGAACAAGCTGCCCAGGGAAGTGGTAGAGTCATTGTCCCTAGTAGTGTTCAAAAAACATGTAGATGGGGTACTTGGGGACATGGTTTAGTGGTGGGCCTGGCATTACTGGGTTACTCGTTGGACTCTGTGATCTTTGAGGTCTTTTCCAACTTCAGTGATTTTACAGTTGAAGACTTGCTTATAGCTAAAGTAAATTAGCTTTGATACACTTCTTAGACATCTCTCTCGCTGCCTAAGCTTTCAAAGCATCAGACATAAAATAAGTCAGCTGGAGGACTTTCAGAGTGGCTACTGAAATCTGTGAGGGAGTTTGCCTAAGTAAAGTGAAAATTATTGGAGTTGCTTCCCCTCCTTTTTTTTTTTTAACTGAAATCCCTTACAATAGTATTTCCTCTCCTGCTTGTGAAATGTAAAGTGCAATAGCTTCTGCCTTGCTTTTTTTGTGAGCGAGTTCAGCTGCACACAGCTGAGATCTGACTAGCACAGCTGTGCGCCTTCGAAACAAGATTGATTTCTTTTCCTACAAACTGCCAGGGATTAATGAATCCATTCTTTTTTACTTTCTGCACTTGTGCAGTTAACTTGCAATTCAATTGTTTGTTCAAAAGTGGCAATAAGATTTCTAAACCCATAAATTAAAAGGGAAAGCTTGAGTTGACATGTGTAGTCCTCAGTGTGGAGTTTGAAATTGATATGCTGCTTAAAGGCCTAATAGAAGCAGGCTTTCCAAGAGCTGGAGTTCTGGGGGTTTGTGTGGGTGTTAACTTAGAGGAATGCCTCACAGTTGTGATTAAGGAAATTTATGTTTATCACTGGTTTATGTATTATCTTACATTGCTACCTTATTTTTTCTAGGATAAATGGATGTATATGACTTTTCCCCTGACCTAAAGCGGTTCCATGTCTTGTTTGGTAAGTTTCTCTTTAAAAATTTTGGCTGTTGTACCTTGTTACCCAGTTATAGCTTAATATGAAAAGTTCTGGTGAAATATCTTGGTTGAAGGGATTTCCACAGCGCTGAGATATTTCAACTTTGTTGTATCAATTTTGGTGAAGGAAACTGTTTCGTATCTCCTCTTCTGCCATGTATGTGTTTTATGCTGTTTCATAACCTCTTGCTTGACTGACTTGTAGCAGACTTTCTGAGCTCCTGCTTATAGGGGCTACTTTTTAATGTTTTCCCACTGCCATGTTTAATAAATTGCAGCAACTTCACTTGACAACAAGACATTCACTTGTTTCTGTTCTCAAGGACTGTTCCTGTATTCTACGTACGCCAGTTGAATCAATCAGACCAGAAGAGCTATCTCAGAGCAGCATCCATGAATGCCTGGTAAGAAGAAAACAGAAAATTCAACTGCCAAGGTTAAATACAAAGCTGGTACATATTAAAAATAACCTCATTGGGAAGTATTTCTTTAACTGTTAACAGCAAAAATAATCAAAGTACTTCAGGGCTTCCACTTTGAAAGAAGGCTGTAGGTAACTAAGTGTTAATCTTGTGCCAGTTTAAAAACAAACACAGACACAAAAAACCAGTAACTCACAACTAAGTCTCAGTAATGGTAAAAGCATCGAATTGAATGTTCTGATTTAATACTTAGCATTAATGATATTTCTGCATTAAACATAAACTATTCAAAATTGCTTAGTCATTTTGAGAACTGTTTTTTCGCACTTTTAGGCTGATTCTGATCTAGCCTGGATTCCCCCATCTACAGGAAGGAATGAAATGGTATTTTGCTCTTCTAATGTCTCTCATTATGAACTCCAGCTGGAAATAGGTAACATAAGTGTACCTTAAAATATTTCTTCTTCCTGTTAGCAATAGTTTATTGCTCACTGCAGTAAATATTAGATTTGGAAAATGCAGAACTACTCTTGTGTCTCCTTAGTTGAGAAAAGTGCCCAGAGCATTGCTCACGTTTCAGTAATCACTTATTTCAAGATATAAGACAAATCAACAATTACCTGAAATTTTCTCTTGATGTTTGTGCATGTTCATGTCAGTTTTCTAAATCTGTGGTACGTGACAATAAGTACAGCATTAAGCACATCATGTCTTGTGACTTGGCTACCCAAGGTGATTGTTCTAAGGAAAACTGCCTTGAATCCTACTGCACATGCACGTTTCTGTGAATATGCATGTGTTGGTCATTTAGATGTATAAGTGATACTGACAAATGTTTAAAAACTTTTAGTTGTTCTCAAAATAGCAGAGCTATGCTTCAATTTGCTGCAACTAATTTTGCAACTAGTTCTTGACATTCTTAAAGAAAAGGTCATGTTGCTATCAATTGTATTTTTAGAACTAGAAAATTATCTCTAAACGTGAAGGAAATTATGTGATGGATCATTATATTTTCCAATGTTAAGGTAGCCACTTCTGGTTTCAGGAAGGAGGTTCAACAATTTAACTTCAGTCTACCTTGCACGGCATACACCTACTGACATGCAAGTTGCTGTAAGGATCACAGACCTAGAAAATTGCTCTGAAGAGCATTTGAAAGCCTTACAGGTAAAGCAACAGCATTTCTGCACAAGTCTGATGGAGACAGTGATGAATACATATGAGGTTACTGAACAGAGGTAGCCTTTGTTTGTACTGGGTCATTTCAGTCAGGATTTTCCCCCAAGGGAATAGAATATAATAAACACAAGGCATGTGTAAATTTGAGAGGTGCTTTCTGAAGAAAACACAAGTGTTTTAGAAATACTTCTGTAATCGTACAACTTCTTATTTGAAACACGTTCTGTACTCTGTAGTTAACACTGAAAGTCTAGACTATGAACAAACTAGATTTACTTCAGACAAATGCAATTATGGGCAGGTTTATTCTTATTTCTGCTGCAGGCTATGCACATCACCTGCAATCTTGTATAAACGCACACAGGAAACTGTTCTTTCTACTGATGTAGTTAATGCTCTTCATAAGACTGCTGTCTTGTGATTAACACATCCACTTTCATTTAATTCCATAGAATGAGGTGGTTTTATCCCACTTTTTCCAGCATCCCAACATAATGACGTTTTGGACAGTGTTTACAGCTGGTAGCTGGCTTTGGGTCATCTCCCCATTCATGGCCTATGGTAAGAACTGTTAACTGCAATTTTGGAATAGGAAAAAGGGCTAGTACAAGTTGGACCACATGGTCCAGGAGAGCTTTTTCTTTAAGCATCTGTCTTGTAGAAAAAACAAACCTTCCCAAACCACTTGTTTAGAGAAGACTGCTTTACGTAATCTTCCTCCCCAGTGAAGACTAGTATTGAAACTTCATTAAATTCCACTTAGTCCTAGCACCCACCATATGAGGAATGGTAACTGGGAGATGTATTTGACTTTATACAACTGATTTTTGCCAACAGAAAACCTATCTATATTGAATAGAGGTTGGGCATAGACTTTCAGTTAACAGAAGCATGATTTGAGTGTGATCTTTGCCTGATAGATGCATCAGTTGCATCCATGTAATAACTGTTCTTGATGTACTGTAATCAATATAAAGATGAGAATGCCGCTCTTGATGAATGTATATAATGAAGCAAGCACAGACAAGTAATTTAACAAGACTTCTTAGGCTTAGCTAGATTTTTTTCACTTTCAGGTTCAGCTAGACGCCTGCTGAAGACTTACTTTCCTGAAGGAATGAGTGAAGCTTTGATAGGGAACATTCTGCTTGGTGCAATCAGAGGATTAAATTACATGCACCAGAATGGATATATTCACAGGTAGGAGAATGACAGAAGATAAGAATCAGATTACAGCATCTCAGCTTAAGTATTGTCTCCTTCCTTTTTCTATATATCTTCTTGTGTCAGACAGCACAGAAGTATTTTTTTTTCAGTACAGCAGAACCAAGTTTGTAAAAGCTTAACAGGAGCTGTATTCATACATTATTTCAAGCCAGTTGTTACAGGGATAATACATCTGCCTGGCTTTGTCTCTTTGAAGTGGAAGAGAACCAGGGTTGTAGAACGGGCTTCCTTAGCTTACACCCTTTGCAGGGAAGAAGGGCCCTTCTCCAGTTTCTGGCGCTTCTTTTTCTGATCATCTCTCCTCTCTCTTGAGACTGTATTAAAAAGACAACTCATACTGAGTGAAGGACTTCCATGAAAATAATCTGCTAAATAGAACTGCATGGTAACATCTCACTATAAGTTAATGAAATATGAAAGCCTTTGTACTCTAATAGTGCTTTGAGTAATTCTTATTTATGTTACAGGAATATTAAAGCTAGCCACATTTTGATTTCAGAGGATGGGCTGGTTTCTCTCTCTGGTCTAAACAACCTCTACAGTTTAGTTAACAATGGACAAAAGTCTAAGGTGGTATATGATTTCCCCCAGTTTAGTACATCCGTGCTTCCTTGGCTGAGTCCTGAACTACTGAGACAGGTTGGTATAACACTTAATTTTTCCTCTTCAACGTTAGTGGCAGTACTCAATTTCTAACTTAAGTCTGCTTGTAGAAGTGCAATGGAAGATGTTGAACTGAAATATGTACTGAATTTTTAATTCTCCTAAAGAGAACCAGTTTTCAAGCTGTTAGTAAGGTGATGCTGTGCTAAGTCTCTTTTACTTGACCCTCCTGGAAACTACAACCATCAGACTCCTAACAAAACCTGAGGTTTCCCAATTTGATTGTTTCAATACCGTGTAGATTACAGGGTATTAGAATCTTGTCTTGAAACAGACACTTGTATTTCTGTTGGCACCGCTCAGTGGCATCAGTGATCAGTGGTGTTTTCTTGCTGTCACAGGATTTGTCTGGGTATAACATGAAGTCTGACATTTACAGTGTGGGAATTACAGCGTGTGAATTAGCCAATGGACATGTTCCATTTCAGGATATGCCCCGCACTCAGGTATGATTCTAAACTCTTATTTCTACTTCAAAACATGCTGAGCATTTTTTTTGGTTTTACTCAGAGAAACCAATGCCATTACTGTTGAAGTAATGTGGCTGCTTTTTTTACTTCAAATATGCATGCTTCTTTCTAGAACAAATAATCCTTCCATTCCTGGAGTTTCACACCTTAGCCTGAATAGCCCTTGTTGAACTCTCATACTGTTATTCCTTCCTACTAGATGCTGCTGCAAAAACTGAAAGGTCCCACATACTGTCCTTGGGATATAAATACCTTTCCCCGGGGGGAATCCAGGATGAAGAATTCCCGATCGGGGGTCGATTCTGGAATTGGTGAGAGCATGACACGCACAATGACCAGTGAAAGACTACAGATTCCCTTTTCCAAAACATTTTCACCTGCTTTCCACAACTTAGTAGAACTTTGCTTGCAACAGGACCCTGAGAAAAGGTAACCTTCTGGTGAAAACTAATTTTTTGTCACTTCAATCTAATAGCAAGGATAGCCCACAGTTTAGGATACAGTAATTGCTTGAATGCTGTTAAAGTCAGAATTTCAGACCAGATGTACTATGTAAAACAATTCACTTATGTTTGGTTTTGTAATTTAAGAATTATCTTGTCTGATAAAGGAACCATGCTTTAAAGTCATTTGACCCCTGAATTTCTTGTAATATGAATGTGCTTCGTAAAATGTAAAATTAATTTTCAAACATGCACTTTGTCTAAGAAAAAAGCAGAAATCTGAAATATCCATTTTCAATCCTATGTCTCTTTTGAATGAGGCATTAAATTCCTTGTTAAACAGAAATGTGAAAAAGCCTTTAAAAATAGATTTCTTCAATAGTGCTTTTACTACAAATTGAGGCATAGAATGTAGGATTTGTGTGGTTCTTTTCTCATTCTTCACATTTGTCCCGTGGATGAAAAACCACAGGGCTTAAATTGACTTGTCAGTCTGGCCCATTTCCCAAAAGCAGTATTTTACTTTCCAAAACATAATTATATTGTTCATTTTATGATTCAGGCCTTCAGCAAGCAGTTTGCTTTCGCATACGTTCTTCAAACAGGTGAGTTTACTACATTTTGTAAAATGACACAGCTATAACCTAAATAAGCCACAGAAAGAGTTGGATTTCAAAAATAGTTAAGTTACCTGGAGCCAAAAAGCATCCTGTAACAGCATACCTGTTTCAAACTTCTTCTTTTTAACAAAATGGTATTGATAGAGTATAGGAGGCATAAGAATAATCCATTTCCCCTTTGATAAAGTTGGTTTAACTAAAGTCAGCCTAACTAATAAGAATAATGGTTAATATTCTTAATTTAAATCAGAACTGCAAAGCTAATTTAATTAGTCTTGAAAGACTAATTCAACTTACTCTAGAGTGAGGAAAGTGAAATCTCTCATCCTGTTTTGTTCAGTATTCTAACATGCAAAAACATGGCTCTGATTTCACATGCTTCTAATGAAGTCAGTTGCAAGGTTATGGAGACTTTTATATGCAGCCCTGTTTTAACTTTTTTTCTTTCTAGATAAAAGAACAAACACAGAATTCACTACTATCTCTATTGCCACCTCCTATTCAAAATAACAGATCAGAGTTCTTGGCACTGCCCTCAACAACAGTTGGGACTGGACTTGGACATATTACTGCAAATCAAGATGATACAGACTGGGAATTCTAAATAAATACCAAACAATCATACCTCTCCTGTGCTTCAGAGAAGGAAAATGTGATTTGTATTTGCTGCTTTAGTTTGTATGGTTAAAATAGACAAGGTATACTTGAACATGCCCTGAAGTGGCCATATTTCATTAACTTCCTCTGTTGGCATCACGAAGTGCAGTGTGCCTCACTCTCTGACCGAAAGGAAAACTGTATATAGAGAATGGCTGAATGCTTACCTCTCTCTTTCAAAGTACTTCTTAACAAGAGAGTTCCTGCTGTAATCTTACTCTGTACTGTATTTTCAGCTCATATTGCTGCGGTGCACTTGCCTTTCTGAATCCAGACTTGGGTATTGTCTGTGATCTTACTTAAACAATCTGTTTGTCTTTTCATTATGACTCAAATAATTTTAGTGAGGAGAAATCCTCCACTTCCAAGTTGAAATCTGAGACTGCACAAATTAATTGATTATGTGAATAAATGTTTGTCTCCTGAAAGACATTTTTTCTCACTTGACGTGCTGTCATATTTGCCAAAAGTTAGCTATGCATTCATTTTTCATGCAGTTTTAATACTGCATTTTTCCCAAAGAAGTTAAGCTGCTTAAAAGTGTGACTCATGTTCTTGCATTTGTCTATATTCATACTACAAATTTGTGCTTTTGCATCTCCATTTATTGTTGTGTCATTCTAGCAGTTAATCTGAGGACTTCTTACTATGCAAAGTAAGTCTCAAGTTTAGCAGGTACGGGTTAATTTTGAAGAATCAAATAATCTAAAGTTACTGTACATATTTTTATTTATACTGTATTCCTGTTCACCACCAGAATTTACCAGAACTTAATACTGTTGTTTTAAAAGAACAGGCAATATGCATTAAGCTTCACTGGCACTGCTGCTGGCAAACAAGCCTCTTCTGCAAGGCACAGTTAAATTCCCTTGGATAGATTCAGCCATAGTAAGCACCTAATACCCCCAAGGATCCTAGTGAATTTATCTGTTCTAAGTCAGATGAAAAGCTGTCTTTTTTCTCCCTACAACTCAGTAAGTTCTCATCTCTCACACTGTACCAGGCAACTCAGACTGAACAAAAGCACCTTTCTTTTTTTTAAAAAAGCTGCATATTCTCATCATGTTGTAGCAAAAGTCGTGTCCCAAAGCCACTAGTATTCTATTGATGGAAGTTATGACTGTATTAAGAAAAGCATAAATAGATATCGAATGGATATGTTTTAAATTTTCAACATAAACAACATTCCACGTTAAGTCTCCAAGTCTTCCATAGCTGAGCTGGTCTATACCACTGTTTGCCAGCAGCTTTGCCTCAAGGCCTTGAAGGTGAAATGACCAATATGCAAAACTGAGAGAGACATAACATTCTAATTGACTACATAAAAGTATTAACAAAGAACTTGAGTCTATTCATTATGCTGTGAAGAGAGCTCTATATTTCTAAAACTAACATGTGAAACTTAAGATTAAAAACCTGTCAATAAACTTACCTTATCTGCCTCCATTTATTTCTGTAATTATTGTACTTCCATTTTCACCACAGTCCAGTCATACAAACAGCCTCTCGTTACTGCAGGAAAGAAATTTCACATTTATTTCAATCATTAGGTAAAATAATGGTTGTCTAAACTAGAAAATTACTCTTATCATAAAAATATGAATAACTAAATTGTGTACTCTTGGAGAAGATATTATTTTCATATAAACACTATGTTCTTAATTCTTAACCATGACAAATTTGGACTGTTTGCAAGTCAAATACATTAGATAGCATCTACAAGTAACTTTTGACTAACAGTACATGTAAAAACCAAGTCAAATAATTGAGAACACACATAAAGTTGTACATATTTTAATTACAGACCTCTGAATAAATATTAATACTCTTAAAAAAACCCCAAACCTTCAAAAGACTTCAGGCAGCTTAACTGGCTAGTATTTGTAAGCTTCTCTGAAACAACAGTGCTCCCAACTCTATAAAAATGAACTTGGGTACTAATAACAATGTCAGCACAAAGTGATTTAAACAACCATGTGTTCCAGTGGAGTTACTTTACTGCTGTCTCTTTCTATGAAAAAAAATGAAAAACTTATTTCTGAATGCTGTTCCAGTTCTGTACTGACATAACTTTTAAAGAAAAAAATGAAGTACAATTTTTTTTAAGTTAAAAAGCTCACAAGGCTTTACTCTTGGAACTATAGCTTGTCAACAACTACAGTATTTTCAAACAAAGGCAATTAAGAGGCACTGTGACTTCTAATAGCTCTTAAAATAACCAGAAACAGTAGAAATTAGTCCGTGGGTTGTGTTTGCTGAAAGGTTTGATATGATTTTTCTTGTTAACTGTGATACTTTCTGTTAAGGAAGGTAAGGAATAATGCAAAATAAATACTAGCATTAAAAAAAATGTGTAATCATATTGAAAAGAAGGTTTCAACTACCTGCCACTGAAAAGATTATCTTGGAAACAGTTTTACTGAAAAATCTGAAGGTTTTGCATACAGTTGGTGTTTTCAAAATCTGAGATTCATGATCTGTATTGCTAAGAGCCAAGCTGCAGAGACTTTCCACTCCAAGCTCACACACTTTTAAGCACAATTATTTATTTATTTATTTATTAGAGCACTTGTTTACTCTCACACCAATGATGTGTTATGAGAGTATGAACTAGAACTATACTTGGACTTGAAATTTTCAAGTATCTCACATTTAGGCTCAATGTAACATATTTTCAAAGGGGCTTATAAAACTAACACATTTGCAAAATCTCATGGGCAATGAAACACAAGTATTTTGAAATACTTGTGAAAACAACACAAGTGGGTTTTTTCGCTGCCACCTTTCTTTATGCTAGCATTTAACACTATGTAAAACATTGAAATACCTGTAATAATAGAAAACTTAATTAACATTGTCATGAATATATGCGCAGTGGTGTTGAGCATATATTCTCACTGTCTTAGTCTGATACCACAGCAGTTTGTGAATTTCTGACTGAATGGATTAACACTGAAAAAAAATGTGACTTACTCCAAATCAACCTGATCTGCTACACAACCTACTCACTTTAAAAAGTCTCAATGCAATAAATACCCACTGCAGAGAGAGCAATTTCTTCCACTTGATGAACAGAAATAAATATTTTTTTTTTAAGTTACCAAGTTTTACCTTATCTCTCTCTCTTTTCCCTTCCCCCCTCTTTTCTTCAAGTGCTATCAAAGCTGTTTTTAACCTAGAGGATGGGTAAAATCATGGGAAAGCATTTTCAAACCATTGTTCTGAATATCTCTGACAAGAGGTAGATACCTAAACACACCCTGCCTTTAATGCTAGTAAGTAGCTTTCCTAAAGTATATTAGGCTGTCTAATAAACCTCTAAAGCAATTAAACTAGCTGTAATGACCTGTCCTGACGATGGCCATCCCTATTCTGTATGAATGAGGAAAAACTTCTAAAATGCAGAAATAGTACATATCAAGCAAGAAAGACCTCAAAGGACTATGAGTAAGAACCCCATTTGATGTTACAGACAAGAAAAGACTTAAAAGATTTAAAAAGAAAGCACTGAAAAATTGAGGTGGTCTACTAAAAACCTGCCAGTCGGATAACATTTGGTATTTAACACAATTAAACCTATCCAGAAACTTGAGACAAGATGAAGGAAAGAATATTAGGTTTAAACAGGTTCCTGTAAAAACCTCCATCATTCCCAAATGGAAACAACTAATTCTACTCTATAAATCATATATTTCTTATCCAAAAGTCCCATGAAGTTCCTGAAAAATGGAGTAGTGGTTTTATTTTTACATATGATTACAGAACACACCATTACTACTGGATTTACCCACAAATCCAGATTCACGGAATTCATTTGCCCCTTCATGAAATCCATCTGCAATAGAGGAGAATGGATTGCTGGCAGGATGTATGTGCTTTTCTCTGTTTTGTCAAAATTTATATGACATATGGGTCAAGAGTGTCAATGCTGAGTTTATCTACTACAGTTTATTTTTTTTTTTTAATTCTACGTTCTGATATCAATTATCTTTCTAGTTCTCACGTTTCATGCAGTCAAAAATATCCTTACAGGCAGATTCCATTAGCCCATGTAAAATCTAGGAAGTCAGCTACAGATGAGTTTTCTTTAAATGCTTTAACAGTTTGAGGTAGCTGTTGGTCTGCAGTAGCTGATGGAGCCATCACAGACTGCACCACTGTTTGAGAGCTGCCTGTATCCATCTGAAAAGCCGTGCTCTCTTCCACTTTACTGTACACAGCACAGGAAAGCTACAGGGAATTGTCTGAGGGAGGGAGGACCCTGCAACTTCCCAAGTTTGAAGAAAAGGTTACAAAAAGTACGGAATTATTAAAGCAAGCAGTTTTGCTCGAGCGTGGGAACGCAGAGGAGCTCGTTCTCTGTGCCCGAGTTTCCCGCCCGGATCGCAGTCCCTGGAAGGGGCCGCTTCCCTCAGGCCGAGTCCGACCCGGCGGCGCGCGGGGAGGGCGGGAGCGCTGCTGAGGGCTGAGACGGAGCGGGGGCACCGGGGGCACAGAACATTGACAGCACCCAGGGAAATACAGACTTTCTGCAAGTGTCTGTGCACTTACGGGCCGATTTCATGCACTGCCGCACGGAGGAATGCAAGAGCACCTTTCACACTGCTATGAGGAAGAAGTAAGAGGCAAGGACGGCTTAGGCTTAGCTACAGTAATGTACCTGATGGTTTTCTCTCTCTCCCAAAGCCTTCAGTCATTTCAATTCTGCTGCAAATAAGCAAGTGAATAATTCTGACCTAACCATAAACCTGCTAAGGTTTACCTCAGCAATACCAAAATTACCTTAAAAAGACACTTTGTAAATTAACGACACCTGGCTGTATATCGAGAAAGCTGCGTTGAGAGAGTAAACATTTAAACCACGTTGAAACGAACCAAATTTTAGGTAACTGTCTTTTAAGAAGCAAAATTAGAACACTTTGGCTTTGGAGGGCCCCTGGAGGCCCGCTGGGTCCAGCCTCTGGTGAGGCTGCACAGGGCTTTGTCCACCCAAGTCCGGGGCACCCCAGGGATGGAGCTCCCACAGCCCCTCCGTCCCCATCCCAAGCCCTCAGTCAAAACTCCCATGGCAGCTCGTGGTACATTTCCCTCATGCTGCCTGTGACCGCTTCCACTCATCTTTTCACTGTGCAGCTTTAAGAAGTGTCTGTCTGTCTTATTTGTAATCATCCATTAGGTGGTTAAAGACAGCAACCAAGATTCCCCACTTAATATTCTTCTTTTTAGGCTAAACATACACTAGTAGCCGATTAAATACACTTTACCTGCTACTTTTCAGGAGTTTACAGAACCATTTCTGATTGTGCAAGACCGTCACAGCAGCAGGAATCTGATGGGAGGGAAAGCAAAGCTGTTTTTACAACACTGCCATAAATAAGGGGAAAAAAGTTTTCCCATAAACACCTGTTCAGACCTTGCATTTATACAAAATATTAGCACTGGGGAAAAATTAGACTGATTTATTTTAAACAGATTAAACAACTTGAAACAAGACAAAGTACAGTAATTTCTAACTAGTTTAGAGCAATTGTTTAATTGTTTCATATATGTAAAAACAAGAAATTGGCACCAACATATCTGTAATTTTTCATTAACACAAATGCATTAAAAACAATGGTATGGAAATGCACAAAGGCATTTCAGTTAAGGCTTCTACAGATATTGCATGTTCTATAATTAAACATCTATTTCGTAAACTCATTCTAAAACTTTCCAAGAAACTAAACAAAAAAGCTCAGTTAGACTCATATTCCACTGTGAGGCTTAATGGAATGAAGAATGTCTTGTACTATAGATAATTAGTCATCAAACTGTTTATTGTGCTTTTTATATGGCAACCTCAAACCTCATTAATTTAAATATGGATATATTCAGATCCTCCTCAAAAGATACACTGGAAAGGCAAGACTGGATTGATCACATTAAGTTCATTAATTCAATCCATGCTCAACCATCTAAACAAACTACTGTATTTCACAATGACAATGAATCTGGCTCTTGGCTAGCATCGCTCTGTCCAAGGGATACTTGGAAGGCCAATTCCTAATATTAATGTCAGAAATCAAGCAATGATGTTATCCAAGTTTTTCCTGTACTGACGTGATGCCTTAGCACCCTTTTGCCTGATTTTGCCCATATTTTATAGGCAAAATTACATTTCTTACCATACCGAGATGACAGAAGTGTCATGCAGCAAAGAGAAGCCATTATTAATCCCATCTTCAGGAGGTCAGTGATTCTGTAACTCAAACACACCACATCAGGAGGAAGTGTGGTGGCAACCTACATGAGAACACTTTGTGCCTCATCCTCCATCTCCTACAGCCAAATCATGACAAGAACATCCAGTGCACGACTGAAGGAGAGCACACCCTGAATCTCTCCATCTTAATGTACAATGCAGGGCCAGCCATAATTTCGCTCTACAGTTTTGCAAAAATACATACACAAGAGCCACAACAATTTACAAAAGCGTTAAGGGCTCCTTCCCATAACAAACTGAGTGCCCCAGAACACAGCCAACAGCTGTGGAACATCTTTTAAATTCTTGCAGAACTCTTTTCCCTCACTGCCAGGATTACCACAGCATTTAAATGATGTCATGAACACTGAACTCTTAACTTAAATTTGCTGGATGGACATAAAAGAACTCAAGCCCTCAACAGGGCAGCAACAGCCCTAGTTATTCATGTTCCCATGTTTGTTTTGAAGCAACTCAGGTAACAGTAAAGAGAGTTAGCACTGAAAGCACAGAAAGCTCTTTGACATTTCCTTTCAAGTCTTTCATCTGGCTACTCTTAACTTCACTACTATAAAAAGTTCAGTAATTCTCCAGAGAACTTTGACAACTGCACCCCCTTTATAACCACCCATAGACATATATTAAATCAAATAATGCAGAATCAGTATGCATTAAACAACATATACAAATAGGTTTTGGGCTTTAGGTGATACTTTCTTGATAAATGGTTTTCAAACTAGCTGTTGTCTGTGTCTACTAAGGAGACTGTTTCATCCTTCAATATGTATTTATTCCTATCTGAAAGGCTTTCATTTTGCCGTTTTAATATAAAAGAAAAAGAATGTTGGCTATAATCATCAAAACTCACCAACTGCCACTATTGCTACTACATCACTGCACAGAAGGTGGGTTGCTGAAGAGTTTTTAGTTTGCTTTAATAATCATTTTCTTGTAATTTTAAGAAGTTTTCCATTCCATCCTAACACAAAACGACAAATTGGTGGGTAATCAGTCTCCATCAAAATTTTCAACATCTGTGAAATTCAAGTTTCTTTAGCAAGAGCAGTGAATAAACTATTGTTCTTGCCATACAAGATAAGGAAAAATCAGAACACTCTTCTTGTGAATGGCTTTGTAATAGTTATGCATCCTGACTGCTCAGAAATTAGAGGCCATGGATGTATCCTGTTGGCAACACAAAACAACCGTTTGATTACAAGATGTATTTAGGTGTTTTCATTAACTGACCAAACTGTTGCGACATTAAAGCTTCTTTTTCTTGTCTCTAATCAACCTGAAAGAACTTGTTATCATCAAGATCTTTGTCAAGAGAACTAAACGAAGATAAAAAAAAGTGTCCTCTTTTATGGATTATTAAACAAAATCCCTGTCAATTCAATCCTTTATTCTAGCAAATACTTTTCATGACACCCAAATGCAGATTATTTTATGCTTACCAACTTGGTGGATTTTATGTTTCCTAACTCTGTTTTGTTATCATCGTCTCTTCCTTAGACTACTTTTGTCATAAGATTTGTTTTAATCTCTAGAGGATATTTAACCAAGTCAGATAAGCTAACTGCTGTCAGCATTAGTAATAAAAGCAGGTTGTTGAAGAGTGTTACAACCGTCAAAAAAGCACTGAACACCTGATCTTCTGCAACCCTCTAGTGTCTTTGGCTATGCAGGCAGCAATATTTACAAAATAAACCTTGACTTTTTGCACTAGGAATAATCTGCTTTGCAAAATAAAAAGCAAAAGTATAAAAGATTTCCATCACATTTGGAAACTGTAACATGCATAAAAAGATCAACATTAAATATATACAATACAAAAATACATTTTTTTCTTTAAGAAAATTATAATACATAGCTATAATACACAACATGTTGTGCCATCAGTCACAGCTACAAGAGTTGCAGGTTCTTGTTCCACACTTATGGCTGGACTCTGGGTATGACATCTCCCTGGGGAAATTCCTCAATTTCAGCATGAAACATCAGTTCTAAATGAGAAAAAAAAAAATTCGTTTGCTTTGGAAACTTTCACCTGAATACAATTCCATTACTCTTGAAAAGCACCCTGGCATTCCCCCAAGCCTCCTGGTTTTTGTCTCAATCATATCATTAACGACTCAGCAATGGCAAGGGCCACCACTGTCCTTAGAAAACTACTGTTGCCCCCCAAAATTAACAGAACTGGTGACAATGTTAGCAGGTGATCATATGTAGTATCACCCTGCATTCAACCTGGACACTGAAACAGAACTCTGAAGTACACTGAGGGATTGTTCTGAGAGTGTCAGACTTAGGAAGGAAGATTTCTGTTTAGAGACTCGTTCACTTATAGATGGATCTGCTCTGTGTTTCAGTGTTAAGTCAGCACCAGCAGAACCTGGCTTAGAAAGCATCATGCACGAATGATACTGCTCACAGCTGTCACCACGGCAGCTCAGCCATGGCAAACAGCCCAAGGCAGCAGTGAAGAGCTCCTGGTGCAGAAACTGGCTGGGCACACTAAGCAGCTGATGAAGCAGCCCCTGTGGAGCTCTGTGCTGCTGAGGGTTCTCTTATGTCTCTGTACTCCACACGTGTGCTTTGCCTTGCTACCTGCACATTCTTTGTATAGACCAGGCTGTGTCTGCCAACATCTGTCAACATGGTAAAGTTACACGGCCTGTACGTGCAACAGTGTGGTTTATCCCCTCAAGTTTGAGATTCACATATGTTTGCTACCCCATCCTTAGCAAACTAAACTTTCTCTACTGTTTGGGGTAAGTCCTAATGAATTTCTCTCTAGAAATTTCTGAAGCACTTTTCCAATCTTACTAGGCACATGTAAACATCAGAAAAGTTCATCAAAACTTGAGTAAAATTCTGCCACTCGACTGTTTGAATAAGTATTATTTTAAAAATGGGTTTACAATACAATTTAAACATCTATTATAAATTTTACCATCAAGGACTGTAAAGGCTGCCACTCAGTTATTCATGTTTTTTTAACTCATTGAGTTATTAGAAATAAGCACAGTAACTGGGGACAGGTGAAATACAGACACCTGTACATTAAAATTCTAAAGCAATTTCAGGAAGCATGTTCAGTCTTCAGTTTCCCAAAAACAAATCTGTGTTTTAATTCATGGTTCTTGGGATACCTTATCACTTTTAAGTCAAAACTTGGGATTTTTATGAACAGCATACCTTCAAGTCACAGGCTGCATGCACTTGACAGGAAAGCTAAGTTATGATACACCTTTTGGATCCCAGTAGGAATACAAAAGGAAGAAGGCCTAGTCTCTAGCAAAGCTTCTTCTGTGAAAAGAACTTGCTTGCCCCTTCCTGCACAAGTAGTCCTCTTTTGAAGTCCTGTTCTGCAAGCACGAATCTGACTTTTCAAAGCTTGGGAGTTCCCAAAACTACTGCAGTGTTCTACTGGAAATAATACTGAGCTTGAAATGCATTAAGCATTTGCAAAGGGAACATTAATAACATTAGGGAATTTTCTAAAACACAAGTAGAATAAATACATTTCAAATATTTAAAATACTGTTAAACTTATTTTTCCCTTCAATGAAAAAGAGATGTGCTCTCATGTTTCAAAATTCATGTTGCTTCAGACATGACAAATAAGGCTTTTCTTTCCTTTTTAAATGAATGCTTATCCTTTATAAAACCAAACACAGACACCAGCATCCTAAGAAGCATTTGCTGTGGAAGGTTGCTAGGGGGTACTTGTTTTCATTCAGTCACAAAATTTGTCAGGACTAGTCTTGAACACCAAATGCAGAGCACTTGGTTCAGCAGATAAAAGCTTGAATAAACAAGCTTTATTATAAAACAAGCTTTATTATAAACAATTTCATCTATTAATGTTTCCTACCTTCACTGTGGTCAAGCTCTGGTCGGTAAGACAAGAAGATCCAACTTGTCCCAACTAGAACAGACACTACTAGATTCACCACAACCCATGAATGAACAATTTCTTCCTCTGTACCTGCAGTCCTGGGAAAAACACATCAACCCATTAGTCAGTTCACTGGTACACAGAGGTTACAGTAATAATTTCAACAGAGTATCATCAAAACAAGCTTGCTAAGCCAGATGTGAAAACAGAACTACTTGCACCGTCATGATGGTCCTGCATTGCCAAGGCCTGGCAAAGAGAATGATTACCAAAGACAGTGACTCAGCTAAGAAGCCCCAATATCTCACAGAGAATGTCCACTTGTAGAGTTCAACAGCAAATTCCTTTTCTTGGCCAAGAGACAAAAAATAAAAATCAAAATGCACGGTCAAATTTTACTGTGGTGAAAGGCACCAAAAATATCATCAGTCCATCTTACTTTTAAGCACTTCCTCATGAGTCAGCAAGGTAAGTGAGCAGCAAGTTACTAAAGTCTGTTGGGAAGCCAGTCAAGGACCTGTATAGAGATGCTGTGGGGTGGATGAGATGGGGCTTTAAGACTGTATGATTCAGCTTAGAGGGTTAACTGACACTTTTCTTACTGGCATAACAGTAGCAGGTTGTGGTTTTGTTACTAGAATCTAGGCTGTTTAATAAACAACTCAATAAACATTTATAGAAGCCCTAAAAGAAAAGCCCAAAACTAACTGCCAAAACCAGCAAATTTTCACATAAATGCTTCTGTTCTACTTCTCTGTTCTGCTTCTGGTCTAGTTTAAAAACTTGTGCTACTAGAATTCAAGTCCATTAGTATCTACTTCAGAAAGTAACAGCTTTGGATGGGATTGCCCAACAGGAAACAATGCTTTAGGTTTAAATGTCACCTGTGTCTGCTAAGCTGATGCATCCTGTGACAGACCATCTCCTTCGAAACCGGTGTTGACTCTCTACAGAATGTCAAGCCCTTGAACCCAAAAGGGTTACCTCAGTAGAGTCCCATTTTCAAGCTAGAGATTCTTAGGGTTCCTGCCAGATGACATTTCCAGCATCATTCCAACAGGCTCTTGTTTGAGGTATAATGGATTTGCAACCAAAATGACCAAACCCATCCTTGAGTTTTTATTTTTCAGTGAAATTATCAAAGGTTCAGGACAAGCTCAAACAAAGGCAGGTTTAGTAATGAAATAGTTCATCAGTACTTTCTTATACATATTGTATGACCTCTTCCATCCACTAGTTTGACTAAGGTTCTTAAGGGAGCTACGTCATAATTTGCAGGAGTGGTTTCTTAAGTTTCCTACCAGATACTGCCATTTTCCGAAGGTGGTGTGTAGAGGTTGATTCTGTCACATGTCATCTGCTGGCTTAAGGATAAGATAAGAGCAGCAAAGTACACTGGAAGAAATGGAATTAGTAGCGTCAGATATAAACTCCCAAAATGCTCTCTCATCACGACATAGTACTAATCACTACATTTTCTTTCCTTTCACTCCACTGTCTCCCTAAATTCATTCTCTCTTCTTCAACATTTCTGACCCATCAAAGTCTGGTTTCTGCACTTTTGCAATTCATCAGCTACATCAAACGCGGCATCTTGCTATTCCATTTTTTTGTTAGATTTGTGTTCTGTATTCAGAAGTGGGAAAGAACTATTTCACTTAACAGCCCCACTAATGCTACTACTGCAAATGCTTAAAAAAAATATGTAACAAAGTGTTCACGGCCTTTGCTATTTTCAACTACTAAGCCACTTCTTCTAAAGTAGAAAATAACCAGGAAGGGCGATTTCACTAAAAACAGTACATAGGAGTTTTCCATTTACCATATTTTCTGGACAACTTCCTATCCACTTCAAAATACTTACAGAAAGAGGCTACTGCTGCTGGGTCTAGGGTAAGAAAGCCCCTCACTGCAACTGAGGCTTTTGCCAAATCAGTCCTGATAACAAAACCAAGAGTCATTAACACAGCCCAGTAAGACAATGATATTGTTCTTCTAGCAGTATTCTTTTACCTTATGCAAGGTCTTTTTTCTGCCTCTGTTACAGTGCCTTAATACACAACTATATCCCACACACATGGCAATGGCCCTCATTATGCCAAATCCAAGAAAGACTGAAACAAACAGTACCAGTTTGTTGAAGCAGGGTCCAAGCAGTGGACAGAAATGAGTAAGAAAGGTCTGGATGCACAAGTACACCCTTTCTCTGTATAGCCAGCCATGTGTAAAATCACTCTTTAAGTATGTCACATTAAATCATCAACAGCAGATCAGAATATGCTACAGAAAGGAACATAGTGTACCCAAATTACACACACACCTTTCAAATACAAATATATTTTACCTGTCAAAGGCTGAGACTGTACTGATAGACAGCAACAAATAGAACAAACTTTGAGCTGGGTATGCTATTGGCTTATACTGTTCAAGCAGGTTAGAAACTGTGGAAAGCTCATGTCCTGCCAAAATGTAGATAACAACGATGTTCCATACAGCATACCCAGCAAGGAAGCCATGGGTAAAGAGTCCCATCACCCTGAAAGGAGGAAAGAACATTAGATCACTTTAAATATCTTGAATTAGCAAAGACCTTTAGATCAATAGAAAAGGCCTATGAATCCATCTGTTCGACCCTGCTTTTCAGAGCCTTTCAGAAATTGTTTCTAAATGCTTTTCCTGATCTAGTTTTAAAAATTCTAGGCAACAAGACTTCTGCATCCTCCCTTAACAGACTGCACCAGAACCTGAGCACTTAAAGAAAACAAAGATGTTTTGCCTTTGCTTCATTATTGCTTCAGGAATCAAATACTTTCACTCGCTGCCTGTAGCTTTCCAAAAGCACTGCCCTTTACACTTACACAATGGTCTTAAACTTGTCCCCAAGGCAGTCTTTTCTTTATCTTCCTTGCTAAGGAAAACCTTGAAAAGGAAGCACAGGCTCACAGATAATATACACAAGAGAATAAAATGGTTGTCATCTTCCCATCCTGTATCTCAACATGACCACATATTAAAAAAAATACATTACTTTTTTGCTATTGTGTGCAAACTTATTCCCCTAGTCCAATTTCACTCCTCCCTCTTTTTCACCAACCAGGATTTTTCTTTGAGAACTATCTGAATTCAAGTATTTTTATCCTGGTGATACACCTGATGGGTCAGTCTTATTTTCTAATTTTTTTTGGTAGGTCTCTAATATTTTGGTTATCAGATCAGTCTCTTTCTATTCAGATTTTGTCTGAATCTTTGCAATATGACTTTCTTAGTTATTCTTTTTATAACCATATTTTGCATGTGGTGTCTAAACTACAAATACATATTCTTGACAATAAATACCAAAACCTAGAAGAGTGATAAACTTTCTATCTTTTGCATCCTGAACAACCATTTATTAGGAATATCCAAAAGAAATAAAGCGACATCTGAATGGTAGAGAAAAGGCACTAATTTTCAAGGGAAAAAAAAAAACATCACAAAACTCCAACACTGATTTCTTCTTATTTACATGAGAACATTTATCTTTCACCTGAAACTTCGGTGCACTGAGAGGGCAACGTCTCTGGTAGTCCATGAAGCCTTGACATCCAGAAGTACATTAATATTTTCAGTGGTTTTAATCAATTCTGCACGGTCAGCAGCCTGAAACCGCCCTGAAAGGATGAGAAAATTAGTTTCAGAGAGTACTGTTACCTTTCATCATCATCTCTGCATTAAAAAGCTGTAAGCCTCAGAAGTTCCATCAGAAAATCTCTCCTGCCCTGGAGTGATGCATCCTGGTGGTCAGGCTAAGACCTAAATGTGCAAAGAATGTGCAAAGCACTTTGGGAAACTACTCAGTGTACAAGAAAAACCCCTGGTACAAAAAAACCCCAAAACCCAAAACCAACAGAAAAACCCAAACAACCACCATAAAACTCCCACTGGAAAGACTTTTTATAAATAATAATTTCTTCTCAAGGTACTGTGACAGTATTAAGTCAAATAAGCTCAGCTGAGTACTTTGAAACAGTCTTTTTCACACAGACCATGGAATTCAAACATTCAACCAAATATGCCAGCACAGCAACACTAGCATTCAATGTTGAAAAATTATCATGTATATTTATTTCCATATAATTTTTGTTTGGGACAGCCTTTTTAAAAAAATTCTTCCCAATACTACAGTATTTGGATTTTAAATACAACAGTGCTTCCCCTAATTGCAAGAATGTCCTGAAGTTACTGAAATCACAAGCTGAACTTACGATTTTTCTCAACAAACACTTTGCTAACAGGCTGGCTAATTCCAGTGGGAGCAGCAAACACAGGCTGCTGATCTGGGCTCTTTCTGTGCTCATCTTCAATGATGTCTTCCTCCTCCACTTCCAGCTCATTGGGACTCTGCATTTCGGCCGGCCGAGGTTTCCTGTCAGCACAGAACATATAGCGGGTCAAAGAAAGAACAGGAAATAACATGGAAAACCTAAAGGCTCCTATGAACATTTAACCTGTCTAACTTGACTGATAATAACTGACCAGGCTACTGACCTGTATAATATTATCCCATTTACAATTTTAAGGACTAAAGTTCTCATGGAGTTAATTAACTAAAAACATAAAGCTAATTCCATGTGAAAAGATTAACAATTAGAACATATGGGAACAGTTGGGGAAAAAACATGCTAACTCTCATAACATTAAGAAAAAGATAGTAAGAATGAAAGAAAGTGGTTACACATTCTAATTTTTTCACATATGTGACTGAACTATTAGGCTCATGAAAATGTATTCAGAACTGTAATGCATCCAGGTATGCACAGAACAAACAGGTGAAGAAAGTTAGATCTTAACCCTGGAAAGAACTGCACACAGGCTGAATGGTATCAGGCTTGATGAGCTTCAAGATCTTATGTTTTTCTAATGTGACAACATAAAATGCTACTCAGCCACAGTCACTGGCACAGGTGTTCCAAATGATGAGCTATACGAGTATTGTCTCACTTTGTTCTTTTTCTCTGTTTGCGGACCACTGGTTCTTCAGCTTCAGGGACATCCATGCCATTTCCATTCTGAAACAGGGACGCAACATTTTGCTGGGTAAAAGAGGTCTCGGAATCTGAAGATTTAAAAAAAAACAACATCACGACATGAAAGCTTTAGAACTTTCATAAAAATGGAAATACATTCACTCAAATACATAAATAGTTGTTATTATATAAACAGAGTCGCAAAAAAGTTATGATCCTCTGAGCTTTGAATGATGTAAAGTATCTATTTTATCACTTCCAAAACTGTACTACAGTTGTTTTCATGGAGGTTTGAACCCTATGGAATCTGACATCAGAAACTGAAACCCTAAGCTGCCATTCACTCAGAGATTACTTTCAGGTGTTTCAAGTACAAAAGCACGTGAAATGTTTTAAGCCAAAATACACGTTGGCCAATCCCATTTCTGCGTTACCACGTTTTATTCGGTGCCCTTTCCAACCCACACCTGTTTCACGTACCAGCAGGTACTTTCTTCTTCTTGCGTTTCCTCTGCGGAGGGACATCCTGGTGTTCGGGAGTGAGGGGCTCGCTGCTCTCAGACTGCCGCCGCACCGCGGCGTGGACAATGCCGTCTGAAAACCACAGGAAAAGATCCGGCAACCTTAACTCAGAGCCAGCGAGAAACAGGCAAGAAAAAGCTGCCCTTTACTACGCTGTGCAAATTCTGTATTTGCCCAGCTGAGCAACAGCTGAGATGCAAATGCCCTGGCTAGGAAAACAGCTGGGAATCAAATGCCATAAGAAGGAACATACAAGGGTGACGGCTAACAACCCTCCTTTCACCCTAACAGTTTCATGCTTAGGAGGAAATTAAGTATCCAAGAAGTAGCACAGTTCCCATTTGGGCATACAGCAGAGGCCTGACTGAAAGAAATCCACCACAGGAAAGAACTATACCTCTCTATTTCTCCTTTCTACGTGCAAAGATTATAATGCAAGGGACAAGTAAAAATTAAGTTTGTTACAAAGTGATCCACGCAGATATGTGCTAAGGCAAAATAGCATGAAATCAAAGGAAAATTTAAATGCTAAACATACTCCACAAGAATAAAGGGAGGAGCAGAAAAGCAACACTAAAGGATGTTTACTCCAGTGTGAGAGAGGAGCTATTATACTTTGGAGGAACTACATTTCCATGAGAGGTTAATATGAATTCATCAAATATTCTAGCACCAGTAGCATCAATTTGCATGATCCGAAGAAAGACATGACCAGAAGCAGAAAGGTACTGTTCCATTTTACATCACATCTGGTTTTTTATAGCTCTTCCAAAGACTGCCATTTTTATGATAATAACTGAATCCATCTGGTTCTACTTCAAGCACAGGTTTACCCACCTTTTATAAAGTTTTACTGTGCTAAAAAGCAAAATTAACCAGCAAAGTAACAGCAAAAGTCAAGGTGTACTTTGCATCATCATTCAGCTCACTGAAAACAACAGTAAACAAAACTTAATCCTTGGAAAATCCTGCTAGCAACAGCTCTACTTGTTGCCTTTAAAGGTCTTTCAGTGAGGCCTCATTGTACACTTTTAAGCACATAAAAGCAGTTTACTCATCAAACTTTTATATGGACCCAAGTCAACTGGTTACAGAAATCCACTAGATTCTGTTAACATGTTCTGCTTTATCAAAACAGATCAGACTCATAATCTTGCTTAAAACAATATGTTTGTTCTGCAGATTTGCTTCTTGCAAAAATACAAAGCTCTGATGCTAGTCACCTTTTACACTCTGAACTAACTCTTCAATGATAATGTAATGATTAACTTTTGACTTTATTTGGCCAAGGACTCAAATTGAGCCAAATTGTTAAATGAGTTTTATCTTAGTTCATTCAAAAATTCAAGCTCTTAACACATTAAACATAAGCATCTTACAGCTGGAAATTACTATTTCATGAAGCATGCAAAAAATTTACAAAGGAAAAAAATAGCGGGAATAAAAGAACAGTTTTCAGTCTTGGTAGGACCTTACCTAATGGAGTCTTTCCTTTGGGTTTTCTTTTTTTGGGACGACTGAGTGGAATTTCATCTGCATAACATAAAACAGAAGTATGGGTGCACAGCAAGGAGAAAACTCCGTTTTCTTTTTTTAACAGCCATTTTATTGCAAGTTAAGAAATAGGTTCTTTTTTACAAATTATGACATTCTTCACATTTTACAGGTAAGATGATAATTCACCAGTTCACACAAGGAGGAAGAGTAGAGAAGATGGCAGGAAAACAGGATAAGGAAAACTGTCTTATGTGTGGCAGAGGCTAAACACACACATGCACCTGTATTAGGTGAAAAAGTCAAATACTCTAAATAATGCTCTGAAAAAGAAACTTATTGTTTAAAGCACAGTGGCAGCATTTCAGTTACCTTGATGGAAACAGCAAACAATAAAGAGAACAAAGAAAACTACAGCTCTAGCAATGGCAGCACAGGTATCCATGCAGTTTAAACAATCAGCCTGCATCTAGGAAAAGTATAAGGCTCTATCTTTAAAGAGAGAATGTGTGATATCAAAACGAACTATCAATGTTTATAATTCTCCTTAATAACTCACCTTGGCTTCCACTTCACGTTTAAGGAGAAAAGGTGTTGACATGCAGTGTAAAAGGAACAAAGATGAGAAGAAAGTTAATTTTGAATGAATTACAATTCACAGCAGTGAAATTCACGGTGCTGCTTCTGTGATTCCTTCCCTTACCCCCACTCCTCTTTCTGAGCAGTTGTTACAACAGGGTTAAGGGTAGGAAGCAATCATCAGGACTCAACACTTTGTTGGTGACTAGGCACAGTTTCTTGATTGGCTGGCTGAGGATCAGATTAAAAGCTTTAATCACCTGGCTAATTAAAACTTGTCTTACTGCCTGATATGTAACAAACCAACAAAAGTTATAAAACATTTGAGCCCACACATTACTAAAAAGACACTATATGTCATCAATCATAAACATCACATTTACTTTCAGGTACTTTGAAAGAATTCTAAAGTACTGTGTCATAACAACTCTACTTCCACATTGAAAAAAAAGCCCAATTTTTTTACCTATGCTACATCAAATTAGTAGACACCTATATCCCTATTCAAGAATATCTAGTCCAATGTCAGAAATTCCTGTTCTAAAGGATCTGTGATTCAAAAAAACAAAAGAACATGTAACAAAACAAAGAGGGAAGTGAGAAGAGATTGAAAAAGACATCAGTTCCACTATAGTAGACATTAAAACTGTAATATCTATCTGAAACTTTTTAAAGGATTTATCTCTCAGTATTAAAACCGAAGTAATAGACTAAAATGTCTCAGCTTCAAAATGCTTTGCATTTCTTGTAAAGTGTTCTGGGACAAAAATTAGAAAGAGAAGCAATTATTTTTAAAACTGTTATGACTACTCATATGTTTAATAAACTTATTTCTCTTAATGTCATTACTTTTAAAATCACTGCAGTACAGCACCACAATCAGTTCCACAGAATGCACTGATTTTACCTTGGCACTGGAGGAAGGGCACGAGGCGGGCACTGAAAGACAAGAGAGAGACAGAAGTCAACTTCTATCAGCATAAAACCACCTCTCAGAAAACAGCTGTTTCCAGGTGTGGTCAGAACACACGAGGTATGTTTTGCTTCATATGCCCCCTAAATGGCTGGACATTCCTGATGGAGATGTTATAGAAAAGCAGTACCTAAAGGATGCTGGAATAATATGTCTTTACCAGAGTTCTGATGGGCACTGCATTAGGGATGTGTACCTAACATCTGTGTGTGAGGCACAGCTTGCATTTCAACTTCAGTTGGATAATTTTCACTTTTCATGTAAGGTACTGCTTTCATTAGAAAGCTTGTCAGTCAATCTGTTTAAATATCAGAATACTGCAATAATTTATGCATTCAATATACTTGTATAGTATACAGCATGAACTGATGGAGTATTTTCTATTAATGAAGGCGTAAATTCAGAACAATAGTAAAGTCAATAAAAGGAAATAAGCTCAGTTATGAAAACACCTTTAAATATTATAAAATACTATTTTTCATTTTTATTAATTTTCATATTTACCAGCAGGTCAAACACAACTAAAATCTAAAAATATCTCCTGATAATAATCCGAAACTGAGCTTGTACCTTTCTCTCATCTAGAAAAAGGCAGTTAACTTTCAGATTTTGTATTACACAAGAGTATACACAAATAAGTATTTCCCATGCTCAAAAAAGTCAGTTGATATCAGAAATAAAAAGGGCTGTAAGACTGGTAAGACTCAAACTTACCACTTGTTTCTTTCCCATATCATTTGAAGCTGCTCCCTGAAAGAGGCACTGTGAACTGGTCTATGCTCCCTAACGCTGCTCACATTGAACCTCAGCTAATTCTGAACTAAAAATAAACTTCAGGCAGCCAGGATTAGCTGAACATGAACCCTCCTGGCCCTGGGTTAGGACCCAGCACTACTCCCGTTTGAAACAAGGGCAGTTTGTTCTGTGGCACCAAATGTTATTTGCACCAAAAAACTGGTTAACTCCACTTGCTGCTCCAGGTTCCTGTAAACAAGTTTGACTTTGGTTTGTTTACCCAAAGCAAATGAGACGCCTCGTGCAAGGAAGGGTTTGTGGGATTAGGCCTCAAATCTCTCACTTGGATTTTGGCCATGCTGAAGACTGACAGCAAGTGCCATTTATACAGGTAGGGAACTGCACACCCTAAGCAGCCCCCAGTATTGGTCACACCATACAGCTGTACAAGAAAAATATTAGTAAAGGTCAGAGCTCATTACTGTTACTGTTTCCAACATTCCTTTAGCAGGAAATACTGAATGGTTACGATACTTGATATTTTAAAAAACTAAGAGCTAAAAAATCCATAAAAACAAACCAACCAACCAAACCCACAAACCTTCTATACAGCATTCACCACATGTGCAGTAGCATGTCTTTATTACTTTCTATAAAACAACTGAAAAGTGAATTGATTTGTTATCATTTATTTCTTGCAACAAAGGGAACCACATGCAAGCAGGCAGTGGTGAATACTCATCTGTTCCATCTGTATGACAGACAACTCTGCCGTGCAGATAGCAGCTTTGGTCTATTTGCCGGTTCGCAGAGTCTGAAGTAACTCACTCCAAGCGTGAGTTTGGGGACAGAGACATTTTGTTACTGCCAGAAGAGCTGCTGAATGCTCTAAGGTAGCCATAGCGCCCCTGAAGGCAACAGATTCTCTCAAACCAGCAGCCGCTGCCTCAGTCAAACCCTGTGTTTGCACACGTGAGCCAGGCCACAAGACCTGGGGCACACCTGGAAACTCAGGGCGGGAAAACCGAGCTACCCAATCCCGCTGGTGTCCATTCCAGGATGAAGGGCAGAAAGGGTTTAAAAGCCCTCAGTGTTTAAAAACACTTAACCAGCCTTTACAGATTTAAAGCTCTGCAGATTATCTTCTGAGAGATTTATATGAAAATACGAAAACAAGGAGGAAACGCTTGCTTGCCACCCCAGCAGAGGTGGCAGAAACGTGCCACGCTGCATCCGGCGACATCCCCCCTCCGCCTCCCCAGCGGAGCGGGGATGCAGGACCGCGCTACCGGGGCGCTCCGCTCTCGCCTCCCGCTTCCTCTCCGCCTCCCGGCAGCAGCTGCTGCCACCGAGGGCTCCGCGACGTCCCTTCAGCCACGGCGCCCGGCGGGACAAGCTCCCGCCTCCCGGGCTCCGCAGCCGGGCGTCCCGGGCTCCGCGGGCCCGTTCGCCGCCGCCCGCCCCGGCCCCGCCGCGCCCTCACCCCGCCGGGGCCCGCCCGCCGCGCCGCCATGGGCCGCGCCCGCCCGGATCGGCTCCGGCTCCGCGGGGAGGAGCCGCCGCTCCTTCCGCCCCGCGCCGCGGCTGCGCCCCCCCAGCGGCGGGGAGGGCCCGGCCCCGCTCCCGCCCGGCCTCGCCCGCCGCCCCCAGTGCGGGGCCAGCGCACCCCCGCGGATCTGGCCGGGGTCTTCGTCCTTAGGGCTGCGGGCGAGCAAAAGCAAACGCTCGAAAGTGGAAACAGGTTTCTGGCCTACTTTTCAGCTTGTAGCCAGGGTCACAAACTGCTAAATGAAGTTCTGCTCTGTAAGCGGGGGGGGGGAACCACAAAAGTAGAAAATAACACATGGGAAAAAGACAAAGAATCGACAAATGCTGGACTAGGCAGAAGTGGGGACCAGCATGGCACAGAAGCACAGAGCTGGCTCTTATCTCACCCTCCACTCTACTTATCCCACATAAGTGACATATTGGGACTTCAGTCTCATCTCTCCCGTTTTATATCTAAACAAGGAATACAACCCCTGGCTCTAGAACAAGCAGGCATGCTGGTAGCTGTAATATTTGACTTTAAATAACCACTTTCTAGACTGCTTTACTTACATTTGTTGATTTTCCTCCAAGGTGAGGTAATAGTAATCTGTGTTCCTCAGAGGGCAAGACAGCTGCCATGGGACATGAAGAGAGTGAGGAACATACTTGCCACAAGCACCACACCCTCTGATGAGGAGAGTCTGCTACCATAGAGCAAACCAGTAAGAGAAAGGATTTCTCACTATTCCCCTCTTTGCTAAATCCATATTCTGTCAGTTTGTACTTACTTGAGTTGATGAAACAAAAGACATCTCACATGTATTATGAAGGTAACTATGGTTTCTGGAGGAATTAATGTTGTGCCAACGCCACTCCTACCTTAAAAGGTAAAAAGGACTAGCAGCAAACTAATATCGTCATAAATAACACTCTCTGCTCACAGACAGTGAGGCAAAAGAGCACATCCTGGACTGAATATTGACTGAATATTTCTGAGAGAGTAAGGCTTCCAGAATGTACAGGTATAACAGTACCAGAATGACCACGATAAAAAGAAAGGAAAGGACTTTTCTGAAGCTATGTATAAGCAAATTACACAGACACATCCAACAAAATAGATTTTTCTTTATTCTTGTAATTGAGTGCTCACGATATTTCCTTTTTTTTTTTGTACAAAAGTGGATGCAACTGTAACATAAAAAGCTCAAGAGCTACACAGAATGTAGTATGATTATATCTCCTGTAGCAGCTTCTTTCCTAATCCTCTTCCAAATCCCTTACATACAAAGATAAATTCTTGCAATCCTGACATTAGGATTATTCTTGAAGTAAAACATAAGCTGTAATCTTTCTGAAGCTGCCTGCTGCTCAGAATTAGGGCTGAGTGTCTGAGCATATCCATATTGCAGGGACCCACTGAGGCTCGTCCTGTGCACGATGTACTGCAGACAGCAGCTGTGCAGATGCTTCTTGTAAATTGTCATTCACAATCACTTGATCAAAGAACTGACCAAACTGGACTTCCATTTTCTTAGCTGATTCTTCCATCTCCTGTAAATCTTCTTCCTGTGAGACAGAGTAAGTCTATAAAACTTAAAAAATTTGTGTAGAGAACCGTACCTGCACAGCATCTCCAGAGCACCTTGGCCCACATAAACACGAGGTGAATAGATAGCGCCAGTCTACTTTATTTCATTTACAGTTTGCTACAGTAAAGCACCTCTGCTACAGTCAGTTCCAAGTCTCCAAAACAGGGCTGACTGCCACACCCTTCCCAAGGAAGTGCCTTGTGTATGGTATGCTCCATTTGCCCCAAACAGGTTATTCTAATGATGAGTGCTGGCAGAGAATGTTAGGGACTGGAAGGCAAATCCACTAATGCTTGTGTTCTGATCCAGATTTTATTTTATTTCTCCGGTGATTATGTTTCTTTCTGTTGTAGCCATTATGATTCATTTCCATACAGTTACGGATTGTGGTCTTCAAAACACTAAGATGCTAAACTTGACTATGATTTGCATGGAAACAATTGTGACAAAGCTCTATATACATTCTAAATATAAGGTATGCATTTCCTACAAGCCAGATTTGTTTTTTATCTATAGAACTAAGTATAGAGTTGATACTGATACTGCTATTAAGCATATGTGAACTAATAATACATTCTTATAAATATGTGAAAAAATAGTTTATTAAATTACTGAATGAAGTGCATTCCAGGTATTTCAGTGCAAACAGTAAATATATATGTTGACTCAAATGTTGACACAAGGCAGTTAATTAAAACAAAAATATGCAAAACAGCTTCTCCTTTAAAGACATTTTGAAGAAAAATGCCTCAGTCCCCTAGATACAAATTACAACCCTTATGCTTCAAAGCAAATCTGGAGGGGGAAAAAGATCCCAACCAAATGAGACAAGAATAATTAGATTTCATCTTAAAGACACAATAATCTTTTTTTAAGAGTTATCACTGTAAGACAGTAGTGTGCATTATGTTCTAAACACGGAATCTCAGATTAATAAACTCATTTCTCTTTTATTCCCAAATCTCACCTTGAACTTCATGTTCACGTAATAGTCCGTAATGATCCTGGCATTTTTACGAGTCTGCCTCATGCAGCTTATGCTGGGTGGCTTGATGAATATAATGTAGGGCTTTAACTCATGAGTCCGGGCTAACTGTATGCCCTGCAAATGAAGAGTAAAGTGAAGTTTAAGTATTTAAAGTGTATTCATCCCACTTTTACTCCCATAAAAACAGTTGTTTACAACATGCTGTTATCTCCAGACCTAGGAGGCATCTTTGTCAGGAACACCTACTTGAAAATGGTCTCACTAATAATCCCTGGACCAGATACTGTTAACCAGCTGTACCATACAAGGATCATTTAACTCTGCTTGGTAACCTTATTAGGAGATGCTTTCAACATTAGTGAATGACAGAACAGAGTAATTAACAGATCTCTACAATCAACACATTAAAGATGCATTTGAAACCTGTGCTTTTTTAACTGTTGGGGAGCTACCTTTAGAACAAGTACACCTTTATTGTTCTATATTGAAAGTAAGTATCCTGCTTTCAGAAATCATTGTTCTATGTAACATTCCCTTATGCTAATAAGCATTTTCAAATTTCTACAGAGCAATGGAGAGAACTAGAAAAAAAAAAAGAAAAAGAAATCATAGCATGTAAAGCTGGTCAAACCACCAGATTTAAAATCAAGTATGCAACTCAGCAGTAATTCTCCTACCTCACTGCTGTTACTTGATACCCTTCCCAAAACTTGTCCTTTAAACTCAAACCCTAAAAAACTGATAGTGGCACATCTGTTCAAGTGGCAAGATTACACACCCCACCATCCAACACCTCTCTTCCTCCCCTTTGCTTAAAAATGTAACAGAAGAAACCCAAGGAGATTTTTAGATCTGAAGAGTAAGGTGTGACCTGATCTGCCTCTTACAGCAGTTTGAGTTTTCAAGTAGTACCCCCACAGGTCATGTAACTTAACATCTATTTTAAGCAGCACAAACCACTGCTAACCTAAGGCTCCAACACACCGACTCTGTGTAATTAGAAGGAAATATCCAAGGTTTACTGAGATATGGTGTCTCTCTTTATGTTTGGTTAGAAAAGATGTTGCAACACCATAGCCCAAACAGCTCCTAAGTACTAAATAACACAAGTAATCCAGAGAAGGTTGGTGAGATTTTGCCAGACACAGCTCTAAGTACCTTAAATATGTGCAAGCCCAGGCTTTTATTAGCCTTATCTTCATCAGCACATTCAATGCAAAGATTGAAGGAAAAAAAATGTGAATAGCATCTAAGTGAAGGAGCAGCTTACTCTTAGCTGTTACTTCTGAAGAGAAAAAGAGGCACACTATAATGCCCTGCTTCTGCTTGATTACTTTAATAGTTGCTGCTTTTACCAGAAGGTATTCAGAGATTGGTGACAGAAGGACAGAATTCTCAACTAACAGGGCTCGGAGGAGGAGAAAATCCCATGCAACAGTTTCCCCATGAAAGAATAATCCTTACTTTAAGCAAGCATGAAAACTCATTTCTGTACCATCCAAACTGGTCATGCAGCTGCTGACCTGAAAATAAATGAACTGTCTCGACATACTTGTCACTGTAGTACCACCACCACCCGAGACCCATGCAAAGAATAATCTTGGGTCAAAGCGCCATGAGGTAAAGTGAAAAACAAGACAAAGCAACTGACAGCATTCCAATAGCTCAAGAATGTAGAGAAAATTATTTTTCCTTCCAGAATATTCCCTTCCCCTCTACCACTCACCTGTGGTTCTAGATCTATTACACAGATCTTCCCTTCATCGAGGACTGCTCGCACTGCATCAATACTGGTACCATACAGGTACCCTTTGTACTCCCCATATTCCAGCATTCTGCAACAGGGGTGAGAAAGAAGGACAATGAAAGAGCATTTGAGACTCAAAAAGGTTCCACTTAAAGGTGAAATCTTCAAATGTAATCCAGTGATCAGGACTGAATGATCATAAAACATAGTGAACACTGATGAACACTTCACCTTTGCTCTTCCCTGCTACACTGGACACAAAATCAAACCCATTACAATTCAACATCTCCAAAACATGCATTTTTTACTCATCGTGTTGTTACAAATTTTGTGTTTAGAGGTTGTGATTTTAATGATGCTTGTCAACTATATACTACAAATGACTTCATAAATCCAAAGATCTCAAAGCACTTGGCACAGCTCAATGAATGTAGCTTCTGGTGCTGAGCTGGTCTGTCTTAGAGAGATTATTGATGTACAGAAAGGAGCAGATAACTTTTTAATGTTTAGCCCTTACAGTTCAGCTGCTTACATGTCATCACTGCAGAGATCCTGCAACAGAGTTGTAGGTCAGGAACAGGTTTGACTCACTGCTCAATTTTCAAAAGCAGTTTGGTTTCCAGGAGAGTTGTGAACTCATAACCTACACATCTAATGTGCTGAAGACTAGAGATCCCACTTTCTTTTAGAAGGATTCTGAGATTAAGTGTGGAGGAACCATTTGCAACTGCACAAACACAGTCTTTGAAGCAACTGTCTCGAGTAGTTTGACCCAAATTTACAGCAAACTTACATAGTAAGGGTGGAGCAGCCCAGACTTGGGACCTAAATACAAAACTGTGTTTTCTTGGATCATGTTAAGTCATAGAAATGTAATTCATCTCTCCTTCTCACCTGTGGCTATACACCATGTTTTCAAAAGTTTCCTTGGATACGTAGTGATATTCACGACCATTCATTTCATAACTTTTCTGAACACGAGTAGTGTCTGAAAGGAGATACACACCAAAAAAAAAAATCAGCTGCAACTAAATTATTCTAATTTTATAGATGAAAATGAGAACTTCATAAAGGACTAAATTATTTTCCTAAATAATAACACGAGTTATTTCCATTTGTTAATCCAGAGCAAAAGCCCTGTCTACTCTAATGGCTTCCCAGTGGCAAGTCCTTGAAAGTTATCAAAGCAACTGTATTTCTTGAAATGGAAGGAGAGTAGTTTAATCCAAATAGCTGACTCAAACCAACTGCCTTGGAACTGGTTGCACTTTTTTTTTATTTACTCCTCTGAGGTAAAATTAATTAAAGGTCATTCAGAAAAATCCCACAAGCTTTCCCACACTTGCACCTTCCCCGTATCTAGGATCTTAAGCACAAAAGAAGTCCTGAATTTTCAATTAGCTTCGGATTCATAATTTCCTGTTTTGTTATCTAATTCTCAAGAACCAACTAAGCACAGGTAGAAACAATTCCAGTTGTTACGTCAGAAATTAAGCTACATAAGTCTCATTTGAGACTAGAAGGCTAATAAGGAAAGCTGCAAAGCCTATTAAGCACCAGCTTCTGTTGCCTTCATTCTCATATCTGATCACTTAAACACTATGAACTTACGGTATCCCCCAGAAACTATTTTTTTTTTTTTTAAATCTAGGAAAAGTAAACATCAAGATTAAACAAAATCATGCAGATAACTGTTACCTATGCAAAACTTTCAAGGGTTTTAGGAGCTGGGACTTGAAAATACCTTTGTTTGATTTGCCAAAATGAGATAAATCATATTTTAAACTAATCCTTATGAAAGCAAACAAAACTGGCTTTCAATGGAGCTGAAGAAACAGCCATAAAGCAAAGAGTGTATGAATACACAAAGGCAAGAGGGAGGTACTTGGCATTTCCTAATCATGTTTGAAGGAGGTAGTGGGGGAAAGAGGAAAACCATGACATACGAGGTATGGCACTTCGAAACTCTCGTGGGTTACTTGTGATGAGCCTTCGCCTTAGTTCATTCACACCAACTCCTGCGGGACCTGGAGAGTTGGAAAAGCAACTAATATTACTAACAGGGTACAAATCACTTCCCAGCAATACAGCTGTACCCAGGAGGCAACTCAGCAACAGTATTTTAAAAGAAAAAAAATTATCAAATAATTTCAGACTTAGAAAGGACACTGGATTTGCCTTTACCCTGTTTGCTTTATATGAGGACCCTGGTACACTGTGGAACAGCAGCTTCCCTTCAGCCACTATCTAGTCTACTAGAGAGACATCAAAGTCTACTTGGGAGCCTGCAGCCCACTTAATACAGTATTTCCTATACCAAGCATTATTAAAGGCATCTTTAACTTTCCATACGGTCCATGACTGAGATTGTTCTAGTCTGGAGTTAAATTTCAAACATTCTTCTTACTGTTGTCATATGTATGCACTTAACACTGGTTGTAGAAATGCTTCCACATAAAGATGTTTTCTAATAAGTTACAAATTAGTTACTAATCTTTTCTAATAAGTTACAAATCTTTTTCAGTCCCAACTGAATATAAAACTGAACCACTTCCCTATTAAACTGCATTATTAACCAGCGTTCATAACTGTACAGCTTCTTCTAAGGACTTTATTATTATTGTTTTTAAACATTCATTATCTCAACCAAAGAAGATGATACTTACATTAAACTTTAAAATCAATAATAGGGTCAAATTACAATGATTCTTGAGATGTTGCTCTGAGAGCTACCTGCACAGTCAGCAACTGGTGCAATCAGCTGCAGGAAACCTCAGTGGGTCAGACCATGACTGACTGTTTCCTCCCCTCTGGCACAAGGCTGTGAACTTGGCCTGAGAAGGTAATTAACCCCTTACCCACGAGTATAATGAGCCTGTTCCGGTCTGTTGGGTGCCGCTGGTACCTGACCACCTCTTCATAGGGAGCTGCAAGAGAGCTGCAGCAGCTGCTGGGGCACCGCGTGTAACACGACTGCTGGTTGATCCGGGATTTCCTGCGACACAGGCGCATACTCCTACGGAAACCAGCTGTGAGGGCAAAGACATCAGGACTGGAAAACACACCCAAGATGCAGGCAACTAGTTCTGTAGCCTGGAGGGTCTTTTCCTAAGCCACAAACATAGTACTCCTTCTGAGCTTTTTGCAAGGTGAATGGTAGCGGATTTCATTGCTGCGCTTGATCTGACAGGTTGAGAGAACCTCTGAGCATTAAATGACAGCTAAAGAGTAGGCAAAAGTCACCTGAAAATTAGACCAGAATTAAAGACCACCAAAAGATCTCCAAAACAAGCTGAAGGAGAAGTTTCTGACTACATGTAGCATCCCTAGGGAACAGGCCATCTTTTCTGATAGTGTGTCTGGTTCGCTCTCATGAAGCAAATTGAGAACATTTGCTCCAGCCTCCAGAATGTGTATTTTAAAGGTCACTAAGGTTTAGTACCAGAGATAGTTTTGTGGCCCCACTTTACCATCCAACTCTGAAAACTTCACATAGAGGTCTGCTTTTCTAAAGAGAGCCCTCATGATTATTCTCAACAGATGACAGACAACACTACGCAAAATTAATCATGAAGTCAAATTTAAATAGCAGTGGCCAAGTCTTGGTAGAAACCTAACAGGAAGACAGATTTAAATGGAGAGAATTAGCATTATTAGGAGGAAAGAGACTTCTTGAAGTTTGGAAAACAGAGTAAGCAAAATTCCATTTAGTAAGTTTTTAGGTGATATAAAGAACAAAGCATTTTATTTAACCTCAGACAAGCACTTAATCTAGATTAAGTCTCAGTTATCTTACTTATCTTTAGTCACTGCATACCAATAAAGACTCGTTGACCAAATTCACCAAATTCTTCCTCTTCTAGAATACAAAGAACAAATACTCATGAAATAAAAAGGAACAGTAAAATCTTATAAATTAGATGGCTAACAATTATTGCTGATTCCAAAGGAAAGAGAGTTTCAGTAAACATATGGAAATACTATGCCTAATATAATTTTTAAAAAGCACAATATTTCATAGTATGAAATATTAAAATATTTCACATGACCAGTGACCAATTCAAAGGGCCAATGTTTCTGTAAGAGAAAAAAAAAACTTAGAAAGTCTTGGTACTTTCTAAATTATATTTGAAACTCACCATTTTATTTGTTTAATTCCTAAGATAACTAGATGCCAGACAATGTTTTGCAATTGAAATTAGTGAAAAAACCTCCACCTAATTTAAGCTTTTCAGGTGAAACATAGCTTACAAGAATTCTTTAGTTAAAACAATAACCAGCAAGTCAGTACCTCAAAATCAGAAACAAAAAATTTATCACTAACTTTCTGCCCAATAGCATGTTTGGAAAATGCAGCTTGCATCTCTGCTCCAACATGTCAGCCTAATCTGTTTCCTCTGAGTCTTTTTGTCCCCATCCTCACGCTGTTCCTCACGAAGGCTTTACTATTCAGGTGAGACTTCTAAAATCCTGCATGCATTTTTTAAAAAATTAAATCTATTAAATCTGCCTTATTCCGTAAGGCTCAAAAATACCAATTTCCCAATAGATCAGTACTCTAAAAGTTTAGAAACTATTTTAGAAAAGTGATATAACCAAGAAGAAAAAAATGGTGTCAGTGTTCAGCTTTCTCTTCAAAAAGGACTCCTAACTTCCTCCTAATCTTGCATGTAGATACCCAAACTGTGGATTCCCTTTATTGAGGCCCTACTAAAGCAGGAATGAGATACAGAAGACATAGGCATGTCTTTAAAAGCAGTAAGTATTTCAAGAAAGGAACATTTTCTTTTGCAAACTGTGAAATGCTTTTAGCACCAGATTCTTTGATTTACAGTTCTCATAAGCATGCAAGTACGGAAACAAAATTAGATGCATGTTAGTTACTCTTTCACATCTATGCACTCTTCACTACTTGTACCTCTGCAGTTTTACTCCTACATTTCTATATGGACTAAAAACTTGTTTATGACTTTAGAAAAAAATTACTTGGCACAAAACTGCTCATTCAGGGCAATGTTCAGAGCACTGTTCAGCTGACATATGCCCATATCATTTCTATCTTCAGGTCTCTTGAGCCATCATTCAAATATTTTTATGTATTTCTGCTTTATCTACACTCTGTCCTATGGTATTGGAGTGCAGTGTGGAATCCTACAGGGAACAAGCAATTCAGCTACTGGCTATTGCAAGAAGAGTGGGAGTTCCCGGTAAAGCAATAAATACAGATAAATTCTATCAGATTACTGTTTACAGGAGACAGGGAGAAAAAAGTTATGTTACCTTCTTTAAGCTCCTCTGCACATTCAGATAGAGACAGACATGAAACAATTAGTTTTGAGAAGACAGTCTATACTATGATTTTTTAAAAAATCCAACCAGCATCGTCCAATGCATTTAGGAAATGTAGAAAACAGGTACTGCAGACTTTAAATCTAAAATATGCCTCTTTGAGCATGAATTCTTAATTCTCAAAGTATGAGAGACTCAACTGCAGCATCTATGTCAGTATTGTACTGCAAAATACATCAACAACTACTGGTTAAAATGTAGAATAGCAAATATTTGCACCTTTATTACTCCAACCGACCGTGTGGATGCAGCAGAGAGCTGACTCAGCACTGAGCAGTGAATAGGATTTGCTACAGTAATCCCCAAGTGCAGCTATCAGAAACATCCTAGCCTGGAAACAAAAGACTGCCCTGGAGACCTGCTGGTTCTGCCCTAAAAGCTTTGGGCATTGCTTGAGAGGTGGAAGAGAACAAACCACCTGTGGTAAGAGGAGGAGATGCAACTGGCAAGTAGGGACCTTGTGGAGAAGAGCAAGTGTAAGGTCAAATGACATTTTCTCCACAAGATTACCAAATATTTCAAATGAGAAGTTTAGCAGTAGAGTTCTTCTAGTGAAAAAATGATTTACTGTAGAAGACATAAGTTTTGCAGAACTCTGAACGTGCTGTAACTAAGTAGCTCTTTCTGAAATTAAAAAAAAAAAAAATCCCATATTGGCTTGATTTTATGTTTTAAACACAAATAATTAATTTTATAAGCATTTCTCTTTCCTGTGTGCCATCCATGCACACAATCAGGAATCCAGAACAGCTTTCTTCTTTACCACGTCAGCTCTTAGAGGCACTGGGGATTCAGGCCTCCATATTACCCTAAAGTAATCCAATTATGCACTGACATCAGTGCACACAGTTTGCACGGGTATAACTGAGTAGGATTTGATAAACAGACCTGGTGCTGATGCACGAGAAGAGACACTCATGCTTGTGGCATAACAGGACAAAAACCTTACTACTAGGGGAATCAGAAAACAAGGGGAAGACTTAAGGCAACAGGATTTCACACAATGGCTTTTCAAGCCAGAACAGCTTCTGAAGCTAAAATGACATCTTGGTTTTTGTCACCTGCTTGTTTTTGAGACAGTTGTTTGTCTCTGGACACCCTTCTCTCAGCAGAACAATATCAAAGGATTTAGAGTTAGGTCAGAGGAACTCACCTGACTCAAACGTTTCTTCATCTTTTTTAGTCCAGATAGCAAAGGTATTAAAATAAATTAAAAATTTAATTCTTTTCCTTCTAAAGAATTTCAGAATCAGAGATCAGTTTTCCAGCTCCTATCTGTCTCTCTCACATATACTTTCCCCAGATCCATCTACTCTGAGGTGACAAAATACAGCTTACCATAACCTGAGTTAACTGCCTCATCTCTTTCCACCCAGTCCTACAGGAACATATCCCTCCAGGAGAGCTTTCTGAATTACCTTGGGAGAAGGAAGAATAAGCTCTGCTGCTTTTAGTCTTCACACATAGTATTCACATATGAAAACCTATTCTTGTCCAGTGCCTAAAACCCTGTGCTCCTGAGATCAGTTTCTTGACAATGAATTGTGTGGGTTCTCCAAGACTACAATAATCTGTGGCATTAAATATACAGTAGGCAAAAAACTATGGTAACCTAACAGCCACAGTCCAAAACCTGCATCAGAGGTTGGATCTCATTCAAGCAGGTATTTTTGCCCTGCTCCTCTTTTCAGCACAATACTTGACTATAAGCACCGTACACCAGAACTGCAAATAGCTCATTTTAATGCACTAATACTGGGCGAGGTTTCCAAGGTATGACCAACAGAATTTTCTATCTTAAAGTTCACTAGGAGAATAAGGGGTTTTATCTGGGAAATAAAACAAGGCTTTTAACTAGCTACTTCCTTGAAGCAAATAAAATAATCTCAAGTGAATTCAGTTACCTGTTTCCACACACTTCTCATCAATCTGCATGTCGTCCTCTACAGATCAACACAAGGAAAAAAAATTCGTCTGAATGAGAAAAACACTGGGGAGGAAAAACAACCTTACAGATCTTAAAAGACTGAACTCAGACATCAGAAAGAAAATACATGGAGCTCAGATCATCTTAGATTTAGACATCTTTAAGGATTTTAACTGTTAACTCCAATTTACTGATGTTCCTTGTCTTCAGTGAACACAAAGCTCTTCTTAAACGAGTGCTCTGAAGGACATGGGGCAGAGAGGTAAACATGTCTAATCTGAATTCTCCTCTTGAAATAATGAAAGGTTTAACATGGTTGTCAGTCTGTTTATCCAGTAGATATCTATTTATTAAGTATTACCATGAGGGAATAGAATTTTTTATCCTATAGCTTTTAGAAGTCTATCTTCCCAATATGCTACACTCAAGGAAAGCATTATTATTATTTTATTATTACTTTTACAAGGAAGAAAAGGAAAAGATGGATTCAGCTCCCTCTCAATCCCCAGCCCACATCCATTCATGTCCCTGAAATGTGATCACACGAGCTTGGGCAAACTCATGGGCTCAGGATGCTGCACTGTTTGTGTGTTCTCTCTCTGTGCCCCTCCAGACAGGCCCCGAGGGAGCTGTTTTGCAGTTACAGGGCAATTGTCAACCCCATTCTGCCCATAAGTAACCTTTAAAGAAATGGTCTCTCAGAGCTGCTCTGGAGAGACAGAGGGAGAGGAAAAGAGAAAGAGGAAATGTTGCCTTTCTTTTCCCAAAGAACCCATCCAAACTGTCAGTTCCCTAACAGATAATGCATAGCTAAAGTTTCCACTTTAAGACAATGTAGGCATCTACCTTTCCAGGTGAAAAAAGGCTGAATTTCCATTATGTTAAGCACATAACACAATAAGAACTTAGGTTTCTTTTGCATGTATTTATCAAAATGCCTCATTTCTGACAACATTTTAAAAAGCCTTTAAAAGCCACGTGCTATATTGGTTCCAGGTACAGAAATACAACGCTGTCCAGATAAGATTTCCTACCTTCTTCCACAGTGCTTACTGCTCACAGCATATCCATTGAAGCAGTTAAAATGCAATAATATCATGGTGAAAGAGAGCCTCACCTCTAACAAACAAAGCAATCAGTGCAAGAAGAATCCTAGGGAATGAAACATCCCTCTGGGATTTATCACAGGAGAAAAATTTTATACTTCCATAAAGAACCATAGAAGAAAATGGGGAAAGAGAAAACAGGAAGAACATTTTTTTGTCTGGGAATAATTACATGTTTACAGAAAGTTATAGTTGGCAGATATTTCTGGATTGTTACTGTGAATAAACTTAGCATAGCTTATCTTAGACCTCAAGAAAAGAAGTTTCAGCATTCTCTCAATAGCTTTTATGACAAAGAAACATTCTAAACATTGCATGGCACTTTTCAGTGCAGAACTGGAAAGCCAGAATGCTACAATTGTCACCTCAAGACTTATTTACACCCAATTATCCTAGAGAGAACTGGCTCTCCTGGTGAGCTCCTAAATCCTACAGACATCAGATGAAGGTGAATTCACAGCTTCTCTCACAGTCAGATCTCAAGTACACTGGAGACAACCAGCTCCACTGCCAGTATTCCAGGTACAATTATCAGGTATTTGTTTTTCTGGAGATAGTTAACACACTTCTGGGGTTACAATATGGCTCCAGAAACAATGTCTTTGGATCAAACTGAACTGTATGAGCTTCTATTTCAGTATCCCTGAAACAAAGACAAGATCTTTCTTTCCTACTGTACCATTCAAGTAACTTTTCACTCACACATTGATGATTTGAGACAGAGATGGGGCTGGAAGGGCTGAGACCACCAGAATTCTCGCTGCTTCCTACATAAAAATAAATTTATCACAGTTAAAGAAACAAAACAGACCACAAGCACATTATGCTCTAGCCAGATTCACTGCTTACACATAAGACCAATCAGTATTGAACCGAGAGAGGACAACAAGACTGAAACATTACCAATGTTTTAGCTCACTGCAGAGTCCTGAAAGAAAGCAACATGCTATCAGAACTACTGAAAGGTGATTCCCAAATCAGCAGCCCAGAAGTATTTAGAGTTTATATGAAAGGACAGGAATGTAAGCCATACTGTGGTACACACACCTGGAAGTAAAAGAATGTGCTACTGCTAGAGGCAGTGGTACTACTGCCTCTGTTACTACACAGAGCCTCCTGCTTGCAGCCTGAATCAAACCCAGTTTGATTTCAACTTTCACTACACAGACCACAGGTAAGTTTATTATAGTACAAAGTGGGGCTTCTCATCTACAATTGCATAGCCTTATGTTATCCACCATCTACAATTGCATAGCCTTATGTAACCACAGCCAGGACATGTGGTTACAGGATCAAGTTGAGAAGTGTGCTACAGCAGTTTAGGAACTCTTATTCTGAAAGTGTGTAGAGTAAAAATAATGGACTACTTATGCAGAAAATAACAGGCAAGAGATCCTTGTTCTTCCTTGAGCATTTTGGGTTTTTTTCTCTATCCTTTCTTTTAATCTGGTCTACTTGATTGTGACTAAGGCTGAAGAGGTCACTCGTGCCTCACAGGAAATCTTTAAAAAAATACTATACTTTTAGTATCCCACTCTTCCCTCTGTCTTTTTTTTTTTAATCATAGATGATGGCCCTTAATAGTGCCCCCATTTCCACAAATCTTTCAGCTGCTACACTCTGCTAGATGACTTAGCAACTAGCACAGAGACTAGACAAGTGCTGCCAACTTCTTAGATGGCAATTTAAGATGATGCAGGTGCTTGTTCTCACATAGGTGCTCTTAAGGGAAGAAGAGCAAGAAGCTGGAGAACAGAAAGAGGAAAGATGTTTGTCAGATGTCTCTCTGAATCATACTGCTATAAAACATGGGAAAATTTTAAATTACAAAGTCTGAATAACCGGCTAATTTTTTAACTAGAAATCAGGAAAACTGTTTTTTACCTTTTCAGAAGATGATTTGAGGGTATGAGTCCAGCACAGGCACTGAGATCTGAAACTTTCCTGGCCTGCCACCAGAGAGCATCATTCTGATCCACAATCTGGAGTATTTCACCCTTCTTAAAAGGCAAACCTGCATCAGCACATGGTATGGCAGGATCTTGCAAGGGCCAGTAATCTGCCATTGCTCGCACATAAAGCTGGTAAACAAAATATACAAGAGTAAGTGGAAGACAGGTTTAGAACAGATGCAACATGAGCTTTACAATCACAGAGTCAGATTTTGCTGCAACTTAAAGTCAATTAATGATGAAGCAAAGTTTTAAAAACCAGATCAAGCCCCAAACTCTATCTGTTAATTAAGGGAGGAAAAAACAATTGATCTCATACCCTCAACCCGTAGATCACTCTGAAAATGCCCTCATTACGCAACTACATTTCCACTTACTGTCTTTACTGCTTCAGCAACAACATAGTGATGTCAGCTGAGAGGTGGCCATAAAGCAAGGTAACACCCTAAGGATTGCAATAAACTTCTAGGCAACATCATTTCTTTGTATAACACAATTAGGCATTATTGCAGTAACTGTTTGCAGTAACAATCTGGAAAAAGAAAAAGAATGTTTCTTACTGTTGTCTGGTTGCTGACAGGCCGATCAGAAACTGGAATTAATTTGAACATAATAGTCCCCTGAGACAGGGCCTAAGTGATTAGAAAAGGATTAAAATATGGTAGGTATTCAACAGAAATAATTAAACACTGGCAGCACAAGCTTAACACAACATGGCTTTGAGGTTACTATAATGTCTGTATTACAGATAGAATTTAGGTAGAGTCAATGTGTCAATACTATATTTTTTCCAAAAGGAAACTCAAGAATAAAACCTCAAAGTTTTGCTAAATCTTTTTAATTAAATGTTTCATTATAAGTATATATAATCTCAGCATTAACTCAAAACCAAATCTTTCTACTGAAATCTTGTTTAAATTAGCAGCAGGGTCTGGTTAGACAAGTAATGTAAAGGGGGGAGGAAAAATATTTAATAATTAATCATTCCAACAGAGTTTGTATTTCTTGTACCTAGAAATAGTACAACCAGGGCAATAATACATAGACTTGATATGATTACATATAGAAATACTTCACTGACTGGCACTTCATACTTCGCATTGAAGAACCCTGAAAAATTGTGGGTAAAATGACAAATAACAGGGACATCTCAATAGATTTCTTCATGAGAATTTTGACACCAGTAATTACACTGCCCTTTTTTTGCAAAGTAAGGTATGAGCTTACAAGCTCATTCGCTCTGCTTTTGTAACATGGACTCTTATTAGAGCAGCACCTTTCCACTACTTTCTTGTGGAATATTAACTGAGTGGCACTTCCAGAAAAAATTATGAATCAGTAAAGTCTGAACAAATTAGTATTTTCCCAGAAGCTGCAGGTGGAACAGTCACAATTAAGTTAATTTCTGTCCAGAACAGGAGTTAGATTTAATTCTGGTTTCATATATTCTGATTTCATTAACAGTTGTGAACTTCATCCACAGTAAGGAAACAATCTAAATTTTCTGTTAAAGATTTCAGACTTTCTCCTGTAAGAGAGGGTGCAAAAGAGAGAACACACAGATTATTATTATTATTATTAAGGTACAAAGTAGAAAAAATATTTTAAAAATATTAAATACCAGAATATTAATAACTTGCTCAGGCTCAAGTCCCTCAACAGGAACTCCATTTACTTCCACCAGTTTGTCTCCAGCGTACAGCAACCCTACAGTGAGAGCAACCATGAAAACAGCAGCAGTTTAATCACAGGATGGATTATCTTGGGTAGGCAAGGCAGGGTCACACAGATATACCACAGCTTTGAAAGTCAGCATCAAAAGTTTCCATACAGCAGGTGGTGCAGGAAGGCATTTTGGATTTAGGCTGCACTGCCCCTGGAGGGGACCGCAGGCTTCTGTGGGTCACAAAAAGCTTGTGTATGCTTCAGTTTTCTTATTTCCTCTCACCTCCCCCATACAACATCTTTACATTCTACTCATAATTTGCCTTAGAAGTAGCATAAACATTTTAATATAGCTCCATTTCCCAAAGTAACCTCTGAACCTATTCTAGCTTAACCCATTATATTACTAGACCATGAGACTTGGAACCAGACCCTCAAAAACTCCAGGTGCAGTGGGAGATCTTGGGACTCCTCTTTGTCCTTTACATTAAAATCTTCACAATATTGTTTTCTTTTCTGTTTTCCTTTAACTCAGCTAAAACATTAGTCAAACTCGGAACTTAATCAGCTATTTTAAACAAGCTGGGTTTTCTTCTCTGTACAAAGTCCAGAAAATACTAAAAGGAACGATTTTATAACGATTACAGTTGAATTTTACTTCAGATGTCTTACATTTTAGTTATATTACATTTCCTAAGGGACATGGAACACATTCAATTCTAGGATGACAAAATAGTAACATTTCCAAGGAAACTCCTTGGAAGATTGCTTAGCAACTAATGTTGCCAAAGTGTTTAGTGGACTAGTGCCAAAAAGTATTACTACATATTCCTTAAAGCCCATTATCTTATAGAATCACAAATGACTGATGTTTTCCATTTGTCCATTAGGGAACGAGCTCCTGGTATTCGTACTACATTGCAGTTTGGGATACCCAGGTACTGGTGCCAAGAAAAATTACTGAAAACTGGATTTGTATCTCAAGTCAGTCTCAAACAAGCACATTCATCTGAAAATTAATGAAGCCGGAATCAAAGTCACTGCAGTCACTATTTACAGAGCTGTCCAATGTCCACACCTTCTTGCTCTATAACGGAACAGTAATTGTAGAAGCTAAGCTGTTATCTTACTTCAAATATCTTATTTTTCAAGTTCAGTTTTATGTATCACTTTATTTCCAATTCCACGTACCACTTCTGTCTGCCAGGCCACCATGGATCACACGGGCAACCGTGATGTCCCCTGTTATCTCGTGGCGTTTAATGGTGGCACCCTGGAAAAAGGAACAAAGAAAAAGCACACTGATCACTGAAGGACCTCAGTAAGTTTCCTTCCATATCACAGGTCTGATCTTCACAGTGACAAAAAGGCACTGAAAAATACAGCTTTTTTACCACAACGTGGATGTAGTGATAATGTATCAGTACTAAGTCCTCAACTTCCATCACACTAAAACAACCACATTGATAGACAAGATTCTTACAGACAATCTCAATACTACAGCTATTTTTTCCTAAAACAGATTAACTAAGCTATACAGCGTTTGCTGCTTATGAGCACAAATGATTTCTAAAGAACTTTCAGAGTCTCTCCTCCCTTTATTTCTATTTTGTCCAAGGGAAAAGCTTTAAATTCAGTTTGGTTTTATCTCATGTAATGAAAATGCATCTGCCAAATGTTCAAACCCCAAGCAGACAAGGCACTGGACATCTCCAGTTGTACCTGCACTGTGCAGGACTAGATGGGCTCCTAAGGCCCTTTCCAACCTCAACAATCCTTGTGATTCTGTAAAAATTGGACAAGAATGCTCACAATCCCTGTGACATTCCTGGAAAGAAACCAATATGCATCTGCATCTGATACATTATCACTGCTTGTCTAAGTTAAAATAATTTGACAGATACCAGAAAGCTCCCTCACCAGAGGCTGGTTGTTCTTCACTAAGCAGACAATCCTCATAGCTTCTTCATTTTCAGGTATGTTGTCTGGCAGTGGTGGAAGGGTTGGTTCAAAATCTTTCTGGGCCACAGTATCATGAGCAGATAGCAAAGCCTGTTACAAACAAAACCTAGCAAATCAACCAACCCACAACAAAGATCATACAACAGCAGAGCTTTAAACAGTGACTGGTCAGAAAACAAAAATCAGTGAATAAGTTCCTATGTGAATACAGATCCCTTGCACACATCGATATTTTCTTGTTTCCACTTGAAAAATTAAACCATGAAACAAAGTTTTAAGAAAAGTTGCTCTCCATGCTTCTTCTGGAAAACTTAAAAAAGACAAAACATTTCTGTTTGGAGCTCTAGGGTAAAGAATGCAGGTTTTGCAATTTCAAGGAAAATCTGGTTACATTTGTTTGCATCAACTGCCCATAATTTAAAACTTTGCAAGGAACATCTTTCAAACATAGCCCTTAAATAAAACACAGCCCACTGCAAGTACTTCAGATACACAGTCCACATTTGATTTCACAACCAGATCAGTTTGTGACTTATTAACTATGTCTCTTCTGGCTCCTTTGCCAGCTCTTGTGAACAGCTGCCCATCCATTTCCATTCCAAATGCAGACAGGTCCGTGAGCAAACTTTTCCTTTCCTTATGCAGGACTTGCCTTGAAGTGTGGAGCACGCAGGAGTCGTCTCAGCTCTTTGATCTCTCCAGACTGAGGGGCTTCGCGCAGTAACTCTACCACCTGATAAACGTAAGAGAGAAAGTCCGGAGACGGATTCTGGAGGACAATTAGCTTAGAAAGCTCTACACTGAAATTAGAGGAGTATGATATGGAGACAGTGTTAAGCCCCCCCTCTGAGTTCTATGACTCAGAGGATGTTCATATGGCTTGGTCTAGAACTGGACAATATGACCACAGCTGCGCAACATTCAGCCAGGCTTAATTTAGTTCAGGCGCAGTGCCATGTGCTCTAAATTAGTTTTTGCTCCCATTCCTCAACCAATTCCATCACTAGTCTCAATTTCTCTACTTAGTAGGAGAGTCAACTCTCCCACTAATTAAAAGATTAAGAACCTATCAGCTATTACGATTAGAAAAATCTAAAAAGCTTTTCAGAGGCCTCATGTCAGACTGCTTGATTGTAGCCCTAATATTGAATCACACAGTTACATGGAAAGAAAAATACCTGGTCAGTGGTTAAAACAAATACTGTGTGTTCATTACACTGGCCAGGACTCATGTAGTCCAGTGAGCATGGCTGTACCCATTTCTCCCGCCCCCTCTCTTAACACAGTAAGGGTTGTTGAATAATTTTAAAAATGTGCAAAGAGAGAATCTTTTAACTTTATATAGTGAGACATCACCTGAGACACAAAATAAATACCAAAACACTTACCTGCAGCCAAGCTGATTAATTTGGTATGAGTAAGTAAAGCAATAAGCTCTGTATACACAGTCTCACCTCACGATTCAATGCACGTGCCTGCAGCGTGACAGGAACTGGTCTTTTTCCAAGGTAGTGCTGGAGGCATTCATAAATCTGTTGCAGGCCATGACAGACAAGACAATGCAATGACAACACTAATCTGTTCACCTGATTATATAGATACATACACAGCACACAATGGACAACATTGTATTTCTAGAAATTTCTCAGTCCAACTAGAGCCAAAGAGCCTGCAATCTAAATCCTTAATGTCTAATGCATCTGAAATTGAGTCTAGAATTCACTGTCTTTCCATATTATCAGCTAGCCAGCCAGTTATACTGCAGTTTTGAATTTTCCAATAAGAAAAGCTGATTACACACATCAATAGCCTGATAGTGTCAGTTCTCTGTTTCACAGTGTTTCCTTCCTCTAGTTGCAGGCATAATTAACAAATTAAATTTAACTTAAAACAAATTGCTGTATTTAAAATGGCTTTATGGGCATTCTTATCCACTACAAGTTTTTCTTGTTTAAAATTTAAAGATTTTAAAAATCCTTTTTAGATGAAAAGTAGAATTGGTACAGAATTTGTTTCAGAGATACAGTTCTGCTCAGGATAGAAACATCGGTCAAAACTCTGTTCTCTCACAACATAAAATCTTCAACTGCATATCAGATCAGTGAGATGCAAAATAAAAAACATAATTTCACAAGCCAAAAAGTAGGATTCATAGCCATATAGAGATTTAAGAATAGAAAAGAGAGCTGATCAACACTGTGTTCAGCCTATGTCTCTGTCCCTTGGCCTTAGTACAGACACATAAAGTAGAAGAGTTTAAACGTCCAAGACATTTCCTTTAGAGCAGAAGGGTTTTGGCCACCTTGACTGCTGATGTTAGGACTGACTTTGGGACTATCAACACTTAGTGTAAATAAGCATTTATTGTCCTGATACGGCAAAATAAAGTCGCTATTCCCTAAGGCTTGCTCTCTAGGTAACCTTTGCTTTCACAGCTCCATATTACTTTACCTTTAAAAGTGCTTGCAGCCAGCGAGATCTGAGCAGGTCATACAACATGCCAACACCATTGACATCTCTCTTACAGAGCAAACTGAGTTCTTGCAGCACTAGAGTCAGAACATGAGATACACCTGAGCCCAAGAAACAGAAAAGCGCAAGACACTTCAGTACAAAGAGAAGACCAACCAAAGCCAAACAGTGACCCAGGCCTTCAAAAAGCACCTTTCCTTAATTTATACTTCCAAAATGCACAAACATTTTCTGTCTGCTTTGCTTTTTCCCTGCAATCAACTCTGTTGCATAAGAATTATTTTACTGTGTTATTAACCAGCAGGGTTAGGTCAATACTAACAAGTTACAACTGACCTGTGTGAAAAACACACAGGGAATCTCACAGGTATCAGTCTGGGTTCAAGCTCGTACCTCCTACTGAGAAGAGGTAAAACAACAAAAAACTCTTGACTTTATAAGCCACAAACAAATGCCAGACATTCTATTCTGATGTTCTCTTAAGTTAACTGCATACCACCATTAAACACCAAGAATCATTCCAATTACTAAGTATTAATGCTTCAGTCACATTCATCTATCTCTCTCATGACTCAATGGAAGAAGAGTTACAGAGACCAAGGAATAAAACTTTTTTTCAAAGAGAAAGAAGACTGGTAAAGAGATGCAAAAGTTATGAGTACCATTATCTTTACTGCAGACTGTTGGCACCTCCATCTTCTCCTTTACTCAAGGAGATTCCACCCTCTTTGAATATGGCATTCACGCCACGTAGGTTTCACAAAGAGAGATGCTGAACTAGGGAAAAGAGCACACAACCCAGAATGCTGTCAGGTATTTTAGATTGACAAGAAAGCAGAATTTCAAACAAGGGGAGGCAATCATTGATATTTAAAGTGCACAACAGGTTGCAAGAATAAATTAAATACATGAGTCCCACCTGTAAGTTCAGCAGTGTTCACAATGCAGACAGACAAACCTCGGCTGCTCTATGGCATTTTCTTTCCTTTATGGAATTGTCATTTGCTTGCTTCATTAAGTCACCTAAGTAGCAAGCTTTCTGGTACATCTTCTGTTCTCTAGCTTTTTAAGTGCACTACCATGGAAAGTTTCAATTTTTTCCAAATACTTAAATCTTGTTTTATATCAATATAGCTTAGAAAATAATCATATTGAAGAACATATTACATTTAATTCCTCTTGTTATTGACATTATATTAAAATTGAAAGAATATGGAGATTCTATTGAATTTTCATTGAGCAAAGATATGATTTTGAAAAAAGGGATCCCTGCCTCTATCACTGTTGGAGTTTGAGGTCTTTGAAAGATTTGTTCCACAAAGATTTCATTATTTTTCTCTATTTCCTCACAGTGAATTCAAACTCGAAAGTGCAAAACCAAATTAAAAAAAATCACACTCCTTACCTTACTGGTATCAACATCACTCTCAGGCAATTTACAATCACTTGCTACTTTGAGAGATGAAATCAAAGATTTTATTTGCTGATCTAAAAAAAGTGTCACTGTTTTCTTTCATTATAAAACACAGCATGTAACTACCTTTTTTTTCCTTTAAATTTTAAAATTGGCATTTTTAAGTAATGCAGGAAGCCAACACTTAGTAATTAATCTGTATCCATGTTGCATGACCTTTTCACACATAAAATATAAGCCTCCTAAAATTTTCTTCCAAATTCCTTCCCTCCCTTAAAATTCTGTGACAAATTATCACTAACCTATAATGTTCCCTTAGACTAAAAATGGAAGAAGTTCTGCAATCTGCTGTTCATAGGAAACAATGCAGTCCAGGAGAAAATTCTCTGAACTCTTCTTCTGAAACAAGTATGGAGATTCCCCAGGGAACAGCACACATTTATACCTCAGAGCATCCAGAATCTTCATTACATCCTAGCTGACCTAACTTCAAATCACACTTGGTACAAATTTATTGTCATGATTACCAGTATTGTAAGATTACTCTTAAAGAGTTTAATGTATCAACTGGCCACTCAAGAGATGACTCAGACTACAAGTTAAAACAACTGTAACATGAGACATCTGAGCACTTCAGCCAATAGTGAACCACAGTGTGACACAGTGAAAGCTTTATCAAATTCTGTTAAATATACAGTAGTTTATCTCCCGGACTAGTACAGTAAAAAGGCAGCCATTTTCCTCTAGATTGCTCTGTGGACAGAAAACAGCAAAGGTACAAGCAGGAAAAGTATTATCTTGATCTGCTTACAAAAGCAGAAGGCATTACTGTCACTTTTACTGCACGCAATACTTATTTTTAGAACATGCTTCCTCTCTCTCCTGTTTAATCATAAAACTGTTTTCAAAAGGCAGTGGAAATTAAGGGAGGAAAAAATCAGAAGTCAAACATTTTATTACTGAGTCTGGGTAATTCATTTCAAGATACTGCTACAGGATACTCAGTGATATATCTTATTGAAATTCTAATCCAAAGACTGCTCTTAAAATCACGATTACTTCTTTCAAAGACTCACAAAAATACTGTTTGATCCTCCCCCAATACAACTGAGGTTTGAGCTGCAATGATTTAATATTTTTCAATGGTCTGAGTTCTTTTCCTTTAAGAGTTTGCCTTCCCCTTTGTTAAGCTTAGTTGATCTGCCTAATGATGGATTTAACAAAGCAGGCCATATAAATCTAGTCATGAAAACCTGTTTCTTAATTGGAGACACGGCAATCAGAGACAAACAACAACATTTCTGGAGATGCTAAAATACTTCAGATTCTGCTAAAATACTGACAGTATCATTTCCCCTTTAAAAACTCAAGGAATTAATTTTTTTCCCCATAGAGCAAGCATTACAGCTTCTGGTAAACTTGAGTGTCTTTAGAAGTTTTAGACACAGTTTGTCTTGAAAGTTGATCTCAGATTTCCCAGAAAAACTGGGAAAGCTACAGAATGGTGACTGCTTGCCTTGTTGGGTGAAACCCTCAGGTATAGCTATCGGAGAGCTGCCAGGGTTAATAATGAACTTTTGCTGTCATCTTAAACTACAGAGTTTATGCTCTCACTAGCAGAAGCAGCATTTAAAAATCAAAATCCATCGAGTTCTTAATGACACAGCTCACCTCAGTCATATATTAGTAACTGTTTCATATTTTCACACAACGAAAGGAAAGCAGCTTCCAACTGTGAAGCCTGGTTTCAGAAGCTGTCAGTAGCAGCAGATGATGAAAAAGTCATTACCAGAAGAGAGGAAGAATAGTATCTGCCTTCTGTGCCCTAGAAAGAGACCTACTAGATTGCTTGCTTAAGGACAAAGGTCAGAGTTCAAACAAACTTACAATTACTACTGTGTCTTTATTTCCCAAGACTTTTATCTATGCAGACTCTAAGGCCAGAGCTCAGGGTCTCCTCATCCAGGGATCTAAATAAATTAGATGGAAATTCTTGCTAAAAGGCTTACCTGACTAATCTTCCAGCCAGTGTAAGGTCCTTCCCATTCACACGTATTGCAAGCACTTACAGATGCTCATTAATAGGAGACATTTCTTTTTGCCTGTTATTAGGGACAGAACTGGATATCCATGCTGAGTGTACCAGAACCTAGACTCAAAATAAGCCAGTCACCTCATGTCTGCAAACATCAGTTATCCCAGTTTTGGGCTACAGGGCTTCCTTCAGCAGTAGAATATGAAATTCCTTGACCCTATTTGTCAGACAGACCAGAAGCTCTTATTGATACAAGGCTAGAGTTGCAAGGGGGCCCAAGCCCTCCTTTTAATACAGTTTTCAGAACTGTCTTTAAATGGACAATTTTGCATGCCGTGAAGCCTCTAAAGGGGACACCACCGGGGAACCTGACATCCAGAACATCACCCCCCACTCTTATGAACTTTTTTGGTTAATGTGCTTCACAAGGTTACTGAGCACTTTTAACAAGGAAAATTACTCATATCTTTAAATTTGCCAAAATTAATGATTTTGAAGACTGCATATTGAAGACTGCAAATGAGCTTGAGGGCAAGGAACACTGAGAAACCGTTTTTTCCAAATAAGCCACTATAAATCAGCAAACTGAGTAAGCAAAAAATGGTAATAAGAGATATTCAGCACCTTAAATGACATGACCTATTCAGGACTTTCTTCTTCTGCATTAAATAAACGTAATTAGGCCAGTCTCATCACTGAAGTCTGTCAGCTTCCTTTTCTAGTCAGTGTAAAGAACCATCTTGCTTTTTGTATACTTTTTGAGACTTGAAAGTGTTTTAGCTACAACAGCAACCCTAAATACTAGTGGAATACGTTGACACATTTTAAGCAAAGATAAAGACCTGTACTTTGAAACTGTATATTGTTATCTCGACCCAAGAACCACTTAACACGAGTCAGAGGTGGTAGAGTTTGAAAAAGAAGACTAAAAAAATGTTCTGATGTAAGGCATCCTGTGAGATTTCACAGAATCACACCTGCATATGTAAGGTTGCTAATGGAACAATTCATGCTATTGCTCTTTGTAATGAGATCCATTCAGTAGTGATTCATGCTGCCTCCCTCTGAAGCAAAACCTCCCAGCTGCAGTGGTGGTGAGAGCCCCTTGTTTACACGGGGTAACACCACTAAAACATCGCTTCCCAAAGAGCACCCAGAGAACACTTGGGTGCAGCGCACATTGTCAGGAGGGGCAGCCAGCTCTACTTCCAGCTGTTCACTGCCAACAGCTTGGGCTTTCTGAAAAGAAACCAAAACCCCCCTAAAAAAAACCACCACCACATTGACACTAAATCAGCTTACATGTACATACCTAGGTAGTTCAAAGAAAGGATTTGTCTTACAGTCCCGTATCCGTCACATATCTTTCATCTACATTATCTCCCAGCATACCAGAACAGGTAGTTTCCTAACCTGTTTCTAAAAACAAGTACAATTAAGAAGTGAACCTACTTTTGGCAAAATATATCAGTAATGTATAGCACCTGGCATTCGAGTCAGAATACTTTGTGAAGATTAGGTGTGAAGAAAAAATTCTCTTTCAAGCTCCTACTCCCCTTTCATACATTCCTCTACTATTTAGCTAATGAGAATTGAACAGATATCACAAGTTTAATTAGCTTTGCTATAGCTATGAGAAGAAACTAATTTCACAGTTGCGTGGGGGAAATGCATCCTTGCAGTACAATGGTTTCAGTGCATATTTGCTTACCTGCAGACACCACAGAATACGCCATGTTCAGCTCATGCAGAATTTCCAGAAGGAAAGAATATTTGCTGGGTGTTCATAGAGCAAGTAACCTCACTGCCCTAGCTAATCTATGGACATCCTCTCCTTTCTAATCCGCAGAAACCTAACCTTAGAACTACTCATTACCAGGGAGAAGAGAACAAATCCCCTTAACCCTTTTCTTGCATAAAAACCCTACTTTACATTGCCTCTCACTTCAGCAGTTTCTTATTCTCAGCAACTTTTCCAGGCAGTAGGGCACTCGTCTCTTGGGGTCTGTCTTCAGCTACCATGCCTGTGACTGCTGTGAGAATGTCTAATACCGTAGCACTGATCTTCTGTTGCTGGGATTTCTGCTGTAGCACAAGAAATATCCGGCTTTCAATTTAAGGAAGAAAAAGGAAGAGAGAGAAAAGTAATTACCATGAAGCAATCCAGCTGGAAAGGTCCTACAGGTTAACTCATTTCTTTGTTAGCTACAGTAATACACAAATCAAAGCTGGTTTGTACTGATTTCCTAATGCATCACAGCCCACATGGGCTGTAAAGTGGAATCTGTGTCAGAAGCACATTTAATCCGAGGATTTTCTTCAGCTAATAACTGAGCTATACATCAGAAAGACCAAAAATAATCCAGCCCAGACTGTCTGCTTCCCTTAATCAGCAAGCTGAATTCATACGTGATACCACTACTTCTTCTAAGAGGTTGTGTGTATATGTACATACCTTGTATAGATATATATATATATATCTGTAAAGGCAAATGTATTCTTTAGTTTTTTTAGTTCTCAACTTTGCATCATTCACATTAAATGAAGTTACACGTTTAAAGTTGCTACATATTTGTGGTTATACCTTGTTCTTGAAAGGCAGAAAGATTATGGAAAAACTTCCCATCTCTAGTTACACTTTCAGTTTAAGGCACAGAATCCACGTAGGAGTAAGGTCATATGAAACAAAGTTTTTCACATGTCAAAGCTGAATATTAAAATCCTTTCTTCTGAAACATCCAAAGACAACAAACACTAATCAAAAACAGTTACAGGGGAAAAAAAACAACCCAAATCTGTTTTTCATGATAACACTCCTACAAAAGGCAAAATAAATCCTGAATTCAGATCTTTTGCAGATGAAAATTATTGCCATTGATTTACTCAGCTGTTCAGCTCCTTTTCAAAGGGCAGTTCTGTTCCTACAGGTTTCAGTTAACTTTTTTTTTGCATGGAAAGGCTGCATCGGGCACAAAAGATGAAGTGTTCAAATTCCTGCCTTATACTTCATTACGCTCTACACCCCTAGTTATGTGTCTTCCCCCCCTTCTCAAGTTAGCTTTCTAAAGCTTCCCTTTTCTTTATATTATTGCTTAACTCTCCTTGAATTATTCAGTATAATTTAAAAAATAAGATTAAACTAACATTAAATTCTTTGCAAACATGAAGTCTACTCTCCCTATATTCCCTTATCACTATTTCAAGTCTGTTGCAAGTTTAACAACAGTTTTAAACATCAGCATTCCAGACTTACTTTCCCCTCCTCTAATAAAACTAAAAATAATTTCAAGAAGACCAATCATTTTTACTTTATTATGAAAATTGCTACATTACGGTCACTGCTCAAAACACTATTTTGGCATACGGTTTCTTTCCATTTAGGTGCCAATACACCAGCCATGATTACTACTTCAAAGTATGAGTAGCATTATCTATGGCAGTCTGACATAACTTAAACCATTCTGTAATCTATTTTTTCCTCTCCTTTTTTTTTTTTGAGTCAGTCCCGTAAAGAACAGCACCTAAAATACTCTAGTTATCCACTAGTGGCATTGGAATAAAGTTAACCATAAACCACAGAAGAACACACACATCCACAGAAATTCCCCAGGGAAATCACTTGTTCTTTACAGTCTCTGAGGCGACTGCTCCAGCAGTGCTCAGGAGCCACAGATCGTGCTGAGGGACCACAGGGAGCTTTCCTAAAGCAGCAAGACCATGTAATTAGTGCCAACACAGACACCCCAGGGCCCCCAGCCGAACAGGAAGCACTGGAGCCTTGAAGCTGTGCCTGAGGGGCGGCTGTGCCTCGGTGCAGGCAGGACCAGGGGTGATGGTGGCAGCTCCAAACCCGCTGTCACAGCCAGCTCAACACGGCCTGTCAGTGAACTGCTCGGGAGCTTTCCTACAGTGGAAAGGCCTTGAAACCAGTGCCAAGAGTTTGCCTCTGGAGCAGCTGCTCTGCATGCTGAAGCCCTGCTTCCCGGGAAGTGGCCAGACATTGCTTGCTGCTGAGGAGGGGAGCAATAGAAAAGCTTGGTGGGCATCTGGTGTCCAGCCAAGGCCAACCCACCACACCTGTTTAAGAGCACCCTTCTTACCTCCTATCACATGGGCTTCCAGAGAAAGCATTTGTCCTCTGACCTCAGGGTAATCAAACTGAACACTGCAGAGCATTTCATTCAGTGCCAAAATCTGAAATGGTCAGTGCCTTTTATTTATTTCATAAACAGAAAGAAGGGTGATTGCCTGTATATTTACAATTCTAGTAAACAGGGAAGTCCATAACAGTGTGATTATTTCAACAGCACATGAATACTGCATTCAGCAATGCTGTTCAACACAGATGCCTCAAAACCTTTACAGCCAAACACAGTACAGGTTACCCATTATAAATACTAACATACTTCTATTTTATTAAATAAACAAACATAACAACTTAATTCAGGAAGACCAAATGCCTTCTGTGGTGCAATTCATTCTCTTTGAACGTCTCTGTTCACAAACCAGGAATAATAAAAACAAACCCCCTGCTTTGGAAGCCATGCAGTCCAGACTTTCACATGTGTTCTATGTAGGTGCCATGCCTTTTTGCAGCATGGTTCATTTAAAAGGAGTAAATAATCTTTCTGTTAGAATAGGAAAGTATTTCTTCTTGACAGGTACTTGACAAACTAAGTCTCTAACTTCATCACCACTTCATAGTTAGGCTCTGGCTGCAGTTTTTGAATCTTAGAACTGAAAGTTCAGAAGAAACAACTGAATATTTTCTTCTGTAGCAGAACTGTAACCAAGTATTTTCTAAGGGCCATTTCAGAGAAGAAGTGGTTATTAGTGAAGTTCCACTGAGTAGATTATCCCACAGAGCCAGGTCGTACATGATGGTCTAGGTAAGCTTTTCATGTTGAATCTGGTAGTAACATGCCTGAATTAAAACAAAGTTCAGATTAGTGTACATACCAGTTCACAGCAACCTGATAAAGCAGCACACGTGCAAAGGTTGATGTTTTTTCTATCCAAGAAAACAGAAGACTAGGCTCTCTACAAGCAGTGATGCTACAGTGACACTCAACACCTGTGAATCTTCTGATATGTAAGCTAGCAAAAAGAACAGGAGACTAAGTTACAAATGACATCCGACTCCTAATCAAGCAAGATAGCATTAATTGAGGCTCTAAATACTTTCACAGTTCCCAGCTTTGTCGAGATGAAGTACATTTTTCCTCATAAGTCCTTCTTTGCCCTTTGACAGAAAGACTCAAAAGAAGAAAATATTTTTTTACAGGACAAGGATGCAGGGGTGAAGAATTTCAAAAGCACTCAGACTGAAAAGCACTTGTTTGAACGGTTTTGAGGTACCAAAACAATGTATTTCCATTATGAAGGTCTTAGTGTACAATAGGATATTCTCCCAAACAGATTCTCTTCCTTTTCCCATACTTAAAAAGATAAGGGTACTTAATAAAACGTGGAGTGATACTAAATTTTTAAATTTTTTTTCCCCAAATTGAATTCCTGTACAGTCTTGATGTAATGTTAGGCTTAAACTTTACTGGAAGGCTAATCTCCAAAGAAGAACTTCACTTCAATTTTTATAAAGGAAATAAGGCTTGTTAAGTTGCAGGGGAATGACAAGCTCCAGGTGAGTTAGAACAGTCAATAGCAACCAACATTACATTTGAATAATGTACATTTGCACATTGCACCATTTTATTAGCAGTACTTGCAATTGTTGTTATCCAGAGCTCTACCTTTAGTTTCCTTGCTCATCCTAGATAAAAATTTACATTAAAAAGTTTGAGAAGTTACAACCTAATGTTCATACCATTGCCCTAAGATGATCTTCATTGCTAAAAGCTGATTATTTCCAAAGAAAGCCTTTAATAACTCTGAACAATTTTCATACCTTCAAGGTAGTGAACATGATGCCTTGTTCCCCATGCTGCAGATAGGGATCCATCAGGTCTTCAATTAAGTGCACCTCAGACCCCAAATTCCTTATCCTGTCATATGTGAGAGTGGGAAAGTGAACAGTTGAAAAAAAGACACCATTATAATTTTTTTACTTCTTGTACATGGTGTTGTGCAAAAACCCATGCTCATCCCTAACCTCAGTCACAGACATCTCACAGTAAACTGTTCAAGATTTTTTCAGGCCAAAGCAAACAGTCAAACTGGAAAACTTCCAGTTATAAGAAGCTAGCAACTAGTCCTATGACAAGCAGCAGGAGTGTTTAATAAGGTAAAAGTACTCACACTGCTTATGCTCAGGTTATGACTGATGCCAACCTTAGTGCTTACCTGGCTCGTAGCACCACGTAGAGAAAAACAGGAAATAAGTCATCCATGGACCACAGAAAATCTTCCTGAAGGGTCTCAAGTACACTCTGGGAGATCTCTTCAAAAGTCTGCTGGATCACCTTCAACTTGTCAGCTGGGGTAAATGTGGTACTATTTGGAGAGCAGGAGCAAAACAGGATAACAATAAGAAGTTAGAGATCTGCATTGGACTTTAGGAAGACGGTTTGCCAGCCAGCACAGCCCTACCCCACCCAAGAAGAGAAGTCAGACCATTCACACCACAACAGGTGTGGTTGCCAAGGTTGTTTAGTACCCCAGGCTATAATTACCACACCAAAGCACACTACTCCAAGTGAGACTGTCTTCACAGTTTTAAGATGTTTTAATAAAGTGGTAAAAGAGGGAAAATTCCTTTCTAAAGTCTTTTTAATTTCTGCTTAAATTCTTACAACAGGATAGCTAACAGGTACAGAAAAGCTTCCCATGCACAGGTCATTTCACCACAGCTGTTTAGAAATTCCCACGTGTATTTGATAGACATCCTTAGCCTTTGATTCTAAATGGTGCCCCATAGACACACCCTTCAGTCACATTTCTGAGGCAACACTTCCCTAGCATTTTTAGTGGGAACTGGAAAACTTCTCCATGACTTCTCTTATGAAGGTGAACAAAAAAAGGTGACAGGCAAATGATCACAGTCAAATAAACTAGACACCACTATAGCAGGAACAGTAAAAGACTAAAAGACAAATTTCAGAGAATTACCTGATTTGCTGTAAACATTCAACTGCAGAGGCAAAGCAGGCGTCTTTTGTATTTGATGATACCTGTGTAATCATAAGATTTATCAGGCAGGTTTGGAAACCCCCCTATTCAGCAGCACAAGAAAAGCAGACTATCATGTAATAATAATGGCCAGTCTTCGCGAGCGAAGATTTGGGAAAGGTCATTAACCCTTCGAGCCTGCACAGTGGATT